>NW_016107502.1:82393-85374 GCF_001604975.1 Cebus imitator
AAAAAAAAAAAAAAAAAAAAAAAATCAGCTGTTGAAGCTCTCTGTGCACTTCCACTTCTGCCTGCTGAAATTGTCATTTACCATGCTCATACTTCTTTATAATCTTTATGCAAATACTTATATATGTATTCTAAGCAATATATCGTTGGTTTTACCCATTTATTGTCTTTATTCTTCTGAAATATGCTCTTTTTTTTTTTCTGCTCCTGCCACCCCTCTGCAGTCTGCTCTTTTTTGCTCAATATTTGTTAGTGAGGTTCATCCGTGCTATTTGCCTAACTCTTTCATTGACTTTACCTGCTGTGTAGCATAGTATTCCACTGTATACTTGTATCACATTGAGGAAATGTAAGTTATTTTTCATTTTTAGGTCTAACAAACAATGCTGCTATGAATTTTTTTGCACACATCTCCTGGGGCACCTATGTAGGCATTTCTCTAGAGTATACACCTACACCTAAGAGTGGAATTGCTGGGACATCCCATATACAGCTTTGCCTTTTTGGCATATTGCCAGAGTGTTTGTACCAGTGCACGCTGGGACAACTTCCATGGGGGCTCCTGAGGTTCCACAACCTCTCCAGCACTTGCTGTCAGACTTTTTCTAGCCCTGGCTTATCAGAAGATTTTTCTCTCCAGCCTTTCCTCTTCACCATCAGAGAAATGCATTGGCCAAGCACCTGTTTACCAGTATTGGACACTCACAGGATGATTACCCACCCTGAGCCCTAAGCCCTACGGGTGCAGTCTGACCCAGACAGTTCCAAGGCACATGCACATTCAGACAAACCAGATGTCCACTGAGCTTCTAGGAACCAAGCCTCTTTGAGATACTTTCACACAACCACTGCAATTATATGAAGAAATATTTTATTCTAATCCCCATTTAGAGGTAAGAAAAGTAAGGGCTACGGGTTGAATTGTTTCCGTCACTCCCCCCAAATGTATGTTAACACCCTAACCCCCTAGAACCTCAGAATTCGACCTCATTTGGAGATAGGGTCTTTACAGATACAGGAAGTTAGGATGAGGGCTTTGGGATGAGCCTAATCCTAGATGACTATGTTCTTATTAAAAGGAGGGAACTGGCCGGGCGCGGTGGCTCACGCCTGTAATCCCAGCACTTTGGGAGGCCAAGGCGGGCGGAGATCAAGACCATCCTGGCTAACACAGTGAAGCCCCATCCCTAATAAAACTACAAAAAATTAACCGAGAGTGGTGGCATATGCGTGTGGTCACAGCTTCTCAGGAGGCTGAGGCAAGAGAAACGCTTGGACCTGGGAGGTGGAGGTTGCAGTGAGCTGAGATTGCACCACCGCACTCCAGCCTGGGTGACAGAGCAAGACTTCGTCTCAAAAAAAAAAACATTGGCTGGGGGTGGTGGCTCATGCTTGTAATCCCAGCACTTTGGGAGGCCAAGGCAGATGGATCACCTGAGGTGAGGAGTTCAAGACCAGACTGACCAACATGGTGAAACCCTGTCTCTACTAAAAACATCTGGGCATGGTAGCACATGTCCGTAATCCCAGCTACTCGGGAGGCTGAAGCAGGAGGATGGCTTGAAGCCGGGAAGGGAAGGTTGTAGTGAGTCAAGATGGCTCCATTGCCCTCCAGCCTGGGCAACAAGAGTGGAACTCTGTCTGAAAAACAAAACAAAAAAATTAAAAATTAGCCAAATGTGGTGGCATGTACCTATAGTCTCAGCTACTTAGGAGGCTGAGGTGGGAGGATCACTTGAGCCCAGGATTTGAGACTGCAGTGAGCTATGATGGCACCACTGTACTCCAACCTGGGTGACAGAGCGACACTGTCTCTAAAAAAAAAAAAGTTCTTAGCAAATATGCCCAAGATTCAGTTATCATATGGCAGAGCAGGTCGTCAAACCCTTGTGTTCTGTCTCCCAAGTTCTGTTCAATTGACACTGTGCCTAAGGAGAATCCTGATAGAGATGATAGACAGGGAAAGAAAACCAAAGTAACAGGATGCCATTGCTCAGGGTTCGTCCCACCCAGAGCCCGGCTTTATTTAGACTTAGCTTTAGTGGAACTTTCCAGCTCCCTCCCATGTCTTGACATACCATATGGTGATGTTTGCTTGGGATAGAGGTCAAAGAGGATCCTCTGACTTCTTTTGCTGAGTTCCTATAGTCGTTTCAACAGGATTAACTGTATAATGTGTAATTTAGAGATTATCGAGTGACACACAGCGTGATGCTGGGCAGGCCTCAAGTTGAAAAGCATCTCCTCCAACTTGCTTTTTTCTTAGCAATTCATTCCTTTGGTTTGAAAATTCTTCAGCATCTTCAAGAGTCCTTTACTAATGCCTGCTTTGGGGAGTCATGCTAAATTATCAACTCACAAGGATGAGATGGCTCTAGGGAGCCGGGCTGCCGACATGGATAGGCTGTCCCAGGCTCTTAGGTGAGCTCAGGTCTGCACACTGCAACCCAGGGAAAAATAAATGTGCCTGGGGCAGAGAATGGAGACTTCAAAGTTTGGAGTTTGAAGCAGGTTTGGAGACATCAGCTTCTCTTTTCCAGTGGTCTGATAAGGCCTTTGTTGCCTGGCCCTGGGAACAACTTGTGCTCACAAAATGCCATTCTCTGGAATGTAGCTGTGGAGCAGGAAGAGAGTTGGCTCCTATATTCTGTGACCCAAGCAAGTACTGTCTCATGGCCATCTTGGGGCAGACTCAGCAGTAAGGAGAATCTCTCTTCCCTTTTTGTGTTTCTTGTTTTCTTCCTTTGTAAATACAAGGCACGGTCTCTGTCCTTCCCCCAGATTGCCAGGAGAATGAGGTATAGTGTTCTAGCAATACAGAGCTCTGAGATCTTTCTTCAGGACTGTGGAGACCCCTTTGCTATGATGATAGAGAATGTTGTGAGGCTGGCTGAGTTATCTGGCCTTGCCCATAACACCTCAGTTTCCTCCCCTCATCATATTTTTGACCTAACAGAATTTTTTTTTTTTTTTTTTTTTTTT
>NW_016107502.1:87424-89428 GCF_001604975.1 Cebus imitator
ACACACACACACAAGGATTAATTTCTTCCCCAATTTGATATAATTCTAAATAAAATCCAAATATGTTTTTTTTTTTTCTTTTTGGAAAAAAGGGGGAAAGAAAGCAGGGTAAGAAGGGAAAGCGATGGAGTTGAGCTGGGCAGAATGGCTCTGTTAGAAGCAATGGCTTTTACACAAAGGTCATTATGGAGAGGGCCATGCAGGCACCTGGAGGATTGCCACAGACAGGGAGAAGAGTGCAGGTAAGACAAGGTAGCCTGGGACTGTCCTCCTATGTCCCTATCTGGGCTCCTCCAATGGCCGGTCACTCACACCTGCAAGACGACAGATCAGCTGGGATAGAGAGCATCATCTCCTGCTATGAAGAAAATAGGGCTAACTTGTCTATACCAGGACCAAGCCCTTGTCCTGGATCCCCTTGCTCAATCACCCTGGCACAGTGCTCATCCCACTGAATCTGACAGGCCTGCCAGAGCCTGGGTGCCCCCTGCAGAAAGGAGAACACGGAGCACCACGAGTGCGTTCTCAGACTTGCCAGAGGGCTTGGTTTTTTTGTATTTCTACCAATGATGAAGGGGCCGAGAAGGGCTCAAAAAGGAAGATTTCCTTGGCCTTTCAGCTTTATAAGACCTCAGGCATGAGGGCCTCCTAAAACACTTTCTGTCTTTAGATAAAACCAGACTACACCTTGCACTTATCACTGGGTGTCAGGTAATTATTGGTGATCCTAAAAAAAAAAAAAAAAAAAATTATTGGTGATCCTAAACTCACGCTGTCTGATACCGTAGCTATTAGCCATATAGGGCTATCGGGCCCTTGAGATGTGGCCAGTCTGAACTGAGATATGCTGCAAGTATAAGCCACACACCAGATTTTGAAAACAATACAAAAAACTATGTGAAACATCTCATTAATTACTTTCAAATTGATTATATTACTTTATACTGATAATTTTTTTTTTTTTTTTTTTGAGACAGAGTCTTGCTCTGTCGCCCAGGCTGGAATGCAGTGGTGCGATCTCAGCTCAATGCGACCTCCGCCTCCTGGATTCGAGAGATCCTCCTGCTTCAGCCTCCTGAGTAGCTGGGACTACAGGAGCATGCCACCATGCCCAACTAATTTTTGTAATTTTAGTAGAGACGGGGTTTCACCATGTTGGCTAGGATGGTCTCAATTTCCTGACCTCGTGACCCACCTGCCTCAGCCTTTCAAAATGCTGGGATTACAGGCATGAGCCACCACACCGGGTCCCACATTGATAATATTTTTTATCTATTGGGTTAAATAAAATACATAAAAATAATAGGTGGGGCGCATGGCTCATGCCTGTAATCCCAGCACCTTGGGAGGCCGAGGCGGGCGGATCACCTGAGGTTGGGAGTCAAAACCAGCCTGACCAACGTGGAGCAATCCCGTCTCTCCTAAAAAAAAAAATACAAAAATTAGCCAGATGTGGTGGTGCATGCCTGTAATCCCAGCTACTCGGGGGGCTGAGGCAGGAGAATTGCTTGAGCCCGGGAGGTGGAGGTTGCAGTGAGCCGAGATCGCACCATTGCATTTCAGCCTGGGCAACAAGAGGGAAACTCCATCTAACAAAAAAATAATAATAGGCCAGGCGCCGTGGCTCATGCCTATAATCCCAGCACTTTGGGAGGCTGAGGCAGGTGAATCACCTGAGGTTGGGAGTTTCAGACCAGCCTGACCAACATGGAGAAACTCCATCTCTACTAAAAATACAAAAGTAGCCAGGTGTGATGGCACATGCCTGTAATCCCAGCTACTCGGGAGGCTGAGGCAGGAGAATTGCTTGAACCCAGGAGGCAAAGGTTGCGGTGAGCCGAGATCCCACCATTGCACTCCAGCCTGGGCAACAAGAGCGAAACTCCATCTAAAAAAAAATCATAATCATAATCATAACAATGTAATAATAAAAATTAATTTCACTTGTTTCTTTTTTTTTTTTTTTTTTTTTTTTTTTTTTTTTTTTTTTTTTTTTTTTTTTTT
>NW_016107502.1:91283-95993 GCF_001604975.1 Cebus imitator
AAAAAAAAAAAAAAAGAGTTCCAACTCTGTTTCTGTACTAGCTGGGTGACCTTGGGTGAAGTGCTTAATCTTTTGGCATTTATTTCTTCATCTGTAAAAATGAAATAACACATAATCTGTAGAGTTGGTGTGAAGTTTAAATGAGGCAGAATAGCAAACAATAGTAAATTAGGCCAGGCACAGTGGCTCACACCTGTAATCCCAGGACTTTGGGAGGGTAAGGAGGGAGGACCTCTTGAGCTCAGGAGTTCAAGACCAGCCTGAGCAACATAGTGAAACCCCATCTCTACTAAAGATACAAAAAAAAAAAAATAGCCAAGCATGGTGGCACATGCCTGTGGTCCCAGCTACTCAGGAGGCTGAGGTGGGAGGATTGTTTGAGCCTGAGAGGCAGAGGTTGCAATGAGCCAAGATCACACCACTATACTCCAGCCTGGGTGACAGTGCGAGACCCTGTCTCGAAAAAAATAAAATAAGGCCGGGCATGGTGGCTCATGCTGGTAATCCCAGCACTTTGGGAGGCTGAGGTGGGCAGATCACATGAGGTCAGGAGTTCGAGACCAGCCTGTCCAATGTGGTGAAACCCTGTCTGTACTAAAAATACAAAAATTAGCCTGGTGTGGTGGCATGTACTTGTAATCCCAGCTACTTGGGAAGCTGAGGCAGGAGAATCACCTGAACAAAGGAGGCAGAAGCTGCAGTGAGCCAACATCACACCACGGCACTCCAGCCTGGACAGCAGAACAAGACTCTGTCTCAAAAAAATAAATTAAAAAAATAGTAAGTTATATGCCTCAGTTTACTATCTTCAAGATGGAAAACATACAGGACGTACCTTCAGCACTGCTGTTCTTCCCTCTTTATCTACTTTATTTCCTGCTTCCATTCCCCTGCATTTTTTCCCTTCTCCTTGCCTACGCTCTGAGCCTGCACTTGGCACGCTTGGACACGACCTCCCCTTTGTAGTGATACTCAGGCTAAAGAAGTCACTGACTATTGTTGGGGAACCAACAATACCTAGTGTCAGTGTTCAATAAACACCCAGTAAAACTTAAGTGTTGTCTAAGGGAAGCCACACATGGAAATGCCTGCCTTGGAATTTGGACAATGGCAAGATGCAGCAACGTTCTTTGCAAGCACGGAGGCATTTGTGAGGCTCTGCTCTGGGACTGACAGAGAATGAATTGGCCTCGGATTAACATAAGTGGAGCAACTATGGCCACAGGAGCCGCTAACTGTAATGGCAAGTAGGCAGCAGTCACTATTTACACCGTGTAATGAAAAGAGCAAATGCGTTCAGCTCGGCGGCATCACAACTAAGGACGGGGCTCAGTGACAGAAGAGAGGCATGAAGACAAGAGGCTCCCAGCAAGTGAGGCAGCAACGAGTAGAAACAAAGGCTGGAGGGTCCCAGGGACGCTGAAAGGTGAGTTGGGGGCCATCTGCAGAGGGGATCTGGACTCAGATTTGTCATCTCAAGGAGAAGCTATGGGGCTTTTTGAGGCATGGCGATCAGATGAGACAACCCTGGCAGACAGAGCATGACTGGCAACGTGGCTGGCCCTGCATAGTTCCAGGGGTTCCCAGTCCCCACAGCTTCCAGACTCCCTGGCCCAGCCGTTCCTCAGGCTCCCAGCAGCTCAGGAACTTGCGGCAGCAACTTGGGTCATGACACCAAGATCAGGCTTGGAGAAGAGGAGGTGGAGGGAGGGGAATTGTTGGCCTGGAAATGTCTGGGAAGGCTTCCTTTGCTGGGATTAACTATTGTCCACAAAGCTGGTGGCATTCAGCAAGGCACAGAGTGTCCTGGGGAGTGAAGTGCTGGGTATGTAGGGGAAAAGGGTGTCCATGCCTTCACCCCTGCTTCCCTCTCAGAGCTGCACTTTACCTGTGGTGAAAGAGTGGTTCTTTAGGCAGATCCAGATGCAGAGACCACCCCCAACCCACCCCACCAAAGGCTTTCAAAACCTCTAGGTTTGGCCAGGCGCAGTGGCTCATGACTGTAATCTCAATACTTTGGGAAGCCAAGGTAAGTGGATCACCTGAGGTCAGGAGTTCGAGACCAGCCTGGCCAACATGGCGAAACCCCATCTCTACTAAAAATATGAACATTAGCCAGGCATAGTGGCAGGCACCTGTAATCCCAGGTACTTGGGAGGCTGAGGCAGGACAAATCGCTTGAACCCAGGAGGAGGAAGTTGCAATGAGCCAAGATCACGCCATTGCACTCCAGCCTGGGCGACAGAGTGGGACTCTGTCTCAAAAAACAAAAAAGCAAAAACCTCTAGTTCATTTGCATGTGGGGATGGAATGGTTGTTCATAGTTGCCAGCTAAGTGTATATAGGCTGAGCTGTGGTTCCATTTTTTTTTTTTCATTTAGGGTCTCACTATATTCCCCAGGCTGGTCTGAAACTCCTGGGCCCAAGCGATCCTCCTGCCTCAGCCTCCCAAGTAGCTGGGACTACAGGTGCACAAACAGCTGGGGGTGCCCAGGCATGGAAGGTACATGGGTGCTATTGCTGTCCCACAGACCCCCATGGCCTGCTGGAGCTAGGGGGTGCCAGAAGCCTTGCCTCTGTGTCTCTGGCTGCCTGATAAGAGCCAGGATGCTCCTGCAGAGCAGAGGCTGCTCCGGAGAGCAGAGCTGGAAGGTGGTGGGGTGGGATGAGGTCCCGACTTGACCCTGGGAGCTTCTGTGTGGGCAGGGTCTGCTGGGACAGGAGCCTATGTGAGTGAGGCTTCCTCTGTGCTCGCCCCTAGCTTAACACCAGAGAGTAGGCAGCTTGTTTTCAAAAATCTCAGTAGCTTTCTTCCTCCCACTCCCTAAACCTTCTTGCCAACCCTCTAACCATGCCCAGGGCCTCTCACTGTGAGGTGGCAAGTAGCCTGAGAAGCGGATGATAGCACAGGCCTTGCAGTCCTGGCTGTGGCAGGCCCCTCCCATCCTCCCCCAGGAGACTGCCGGGTTGTTTTTGTTTTGTTTTGTTTTGTTTTTTTTCCCAAGGCAGAGTTTCGCTCTTGTTACCCAGGCTGGAGTGCAATGGCGCGATCTCGGCTCACTGCAACCTCCGCCTCCTGGGTTCAAGCAATTCTTCTGCCTCAGCTGCCCAAGTAGCTGAGACTACAGGCGTGCGCCACCACTCCCATGTAACTTTTGTATTTTTGGTAGAGACGGGGTTTCACCATGTTGACCAGGATGGTCTTGATCTCTTGACCTCGTGATCCACGCACCTCAGCCTCCCAAAGTGCTGGGATTATAGGCGTGAGCCACTGTGCCCGGCCGACTGCCTGGTTTTGTGGTCCAGAGCAAGTCACTTCTCCATGGGCTTCAATTTGCCCATCTGAAGTCTGAGGGCTTTAGACTTGTTTTCTAATGGCCTGCCCAGCTCTGACGTTTTTGGATCCTATGCAGAGGGAACACTCCTTTCCACCCTCATTCCTAATCCAGAGTGAGGAGAATGGGCAAATTCCCAGAGCCCTGGCACTCGCTTGGAGGACTCAGGAAATGCTCCTTTACCCCCCAGTTCAGCTCTCACACACCCCCTCCCACATACACTCACAGACAGCATGAGGGGGGGACAAAATGAAGGACTGTGTAAGAGAATTATGGACGTGGCATTAGAAGAAAAGTGAGAAACTCTCTACAAGAGTCTGATGTATTATTTTTAATTAATTATTTATTTATTTTATTTTTGAAACAGAGTCTTGCTCTGTCGCCAGGCTGGAGTGCAGTGGCGCAATCTTGGCTCATTGCAACCTCTGCCTCCTGGGTTCAAGTGATTCTTCCACCTCAGCCTCCCAAGTAGCTGGGACCACAGGTGCATGCCACAATGCTTGGCTAATTTTTGTATTTTTAGTAGAGACGGGGTTTCACCATGTTAGCCAAGATGGTCTCCATCTCTTGACCTAGTCATCGCGCCCAGCCTTATTTTTAATTTAGATGAAATTCACATAACACGAAATTTATCATTTAAAGTGTACAATTCAGTGGCTTTTAGTGTATTTACAATGCTGTGCAACTATCACCCCTATCTAGTTCCAAAATATTTTAAATTCTCTCTTCCTTCAGCATCTGGTACGCATCCATTCACCTTCTAGCTCTGTGGATTTGCATGTTCTAGACATTTCATATAAATGCAGTCATACTCTGGGTATGGTGGCTCACGCCTGTAATCCCAACACTTTGGGAGGCTGAGGTAGGTGGATCACCTGAGATCAGGAGTTTGAGACCAGCCTGGCCAACATAGCGAAACCTTGTCTCTACTAAACATACAAAAAATTAGCTGGGCATGGTACCAGGCTCCTGTAATCCCAGCTACTAGGAAGGCTGAGGCAGGAGAATTGCTTGAACCTGGGAGATGAGGATTGCAGTGAGCCAAGGTCACGCCATTGCACTCCAGCCTGGGCAGAAAGCAAAACTATCTCAAATAAAACAAAACAAAATAAATAAATGCAGTCAAGTACCCACAGAGTAATGCACTCTGTACCCATTAAACAGTAACTCCCCATGCCCTTCCTCCAAGCCCCTGATATCTTCTATTCAACTTTCTGTCTTTATACATTTGCCTATTCTAGGTACCTCATATAGGTGAAATCAGACAACATGTGAGTGGCCTTTTGTGTCTGGCTTCTTTCGGCATGATGTTTTCAAGTTTTATCCACACTGTAGAATCTATCAATATTCCATTTCTTCTTATGGCTACATAACA
>NW_016107502.1:97256-114909 GCF_001604975.1 Cebus imitator
AAAAAAAAAAAAAAAAAGAACCCTGTGGTGTCTTGATTCCCAGGTGCCTGCAGGGCTTGAGAGAAATGGAGACAAAGAAGGCCATGGGCAAGAGGCCAAGAGAAGCCCAGCGGGTGCTGACCCTCACCATGGGGATGTGATGGGGCTGGGAGGAGGTGAGGTAGGGCCCTCCCATTTCAGCTTCTTCCCCTCCATCCACCTTCCCATTGCCCTCCCTAGCCGTCTGCACCCCAGCCAGGGCCAACACCATTCTGACTGTTGCTTTGCCTGCCTCCACTTTAGCCCTGGTCTTTGACTCCCTGGTAGAAAAAGCTGAGGCCCAAAGCCTCCGGGCTGACTGCTCTTTTGGCATAAGTCCTCCACACCCTTCCCCCAAGGGAGAGACCACTCCTTTACCTTGAAGCTCCACTTTGTTCTACTCTTGTTCCTCTGCTGAGACCTGGTTAGCCTTCCTGGGGCCTGACTCTCCCATTCTCCAGCACCAGCCCTGACCTGACCTCTCCTCCTCCAAACCTGCATGGGGCCCTGCAACTAAGCACAGCTGTGTCTGGTCTTTGTCCAGACATCAAATGGTCCAGGGAGGAGGTGGCATTGTGGTTATTTTTGGCTAAGAGGCTTTCTGTATCCTGCCCAATCCCAGCCTCATTCCTAATGGGTTATGAGAGTGGAGATGGCTTCTTGTTATTCCCCAACCCCAACAGACAGACAGACAGACACACACACACACACACACACACACACACACACACCCCCATCTTCTTCCTTCCCACTTCTCCTCTCCTTAGGAACTGGAGCCCCCCTCCGCCCCCTCCATCCACCCCCCCACCATGCTCCCTGCTCTACCCAGCCTCCTGGCCTCAGTTCTCCCACCTTTGGTGAGAGTACTCCAAGGAAAACATATAACAATTTAGAGTTTCAGTTCTGTCTCCAATAGCCTGGGTACAGAGGTGGCTTGAGGCTGGGAGGGTGGTGGAGAGGCTGTTCTGTAGAAGCCAGAGTCCTTCTGCTACCCCAGGGCTTCTTGCTGAAGGAGCATTGATTGAGAACACTGGAGCCTGGGGCTCTGGTTCCCACCTATCTGGAGGCCTTTCTAGAAGTGTCCAGGTCTTCTCCTCCTCTTCCTTGCTGGGGTGTTGGGAGCGTGTGCCTTGGAGAGATGGTGGAGGGGTAAGGCAACCCTGTCCTTTATCAGGGTTTGGAAATCTCTTATGAGGTCCTGGCTCAGGGGCGCACTGGGCAGCAAGGCCAGCTTCAGCACCTTCTCCTGGTAGTGAGGCAGAGGGTTCGGGCAGGGCCAGCTCCTGGCGAAATTATTGGGAAACGGGTTTGGCATGAGCTGGAGGCCCTGGGATTCAAACCTCCCACCATCGGATATGTGCTGGTACCTGTTAGGGGAAGGGTGTGAAGAAAACAGAGAGATCAAAGAAGAGATCCAGGCACAGTGGAGAGACGCAGAAGGGGAAGGGTGATGCCACTATCCACAGCTAGTTAGCCACCAGGCGGCAGGGAATCCCTTCTGTCTCTCCGCCTAATCGGATATTGACCTATGCCAAATGGCCTGCATCTTATGTTTGGGATTAGGCTGGTGACATATGTTGCTCAGCTAGTAAGCCTTCCATCCTTTTCACGTACTGTATTTAATATTATGATCCAGATCCCAATCCATATTCTAACTGTCCTTCAAGTCTCACCTTTTCCTCTAATGCAGTGCCAGTGGGAAGATCACAGAACTCAACTCAACTGGGTGACTGCCTCTTCTCAGTAAGCCTGCACTATTGGGTCCAACAGTAGGAAATAGTCTTTATTTATTTATTTATTTTAAACGCAGCTACATAGTAGCAGATTTTCTATGGCTCAACACATTTTGCACCTGGTTCAGCAGATAGTTCTCTGCTGTTCTTGGTTTATGCAGAGGTTCTCAGCCTGGCTGCACCTTAGAATCACCCTGGGAGCTTTTAAACACACCCTACCCAGGCTGCCCCCAAGGTCAGTTAAGTTAGAATCTCCAGAGGGAGGCTCAAACCTCAGCATTTAAAAAAAGAGCCCCTAGGCCGGACATGGTGGCTCACGCCTGTAATCCCAGCACTTTGGGCAGCCAAGGTAGGCAGATCACTTGAGGTCAGGGGTTCGAGACCAGCCTGGCCAACATGGTGAAATCCTGTCTCTACTAAAAATACAAAAATTAGCCAGGCATGGTGGCAGGCACCTGTAGTCCCAGATACTCAGGAGGGTGAGGCAGGAGAATCACTTGAAACTGGGAGGCAGAGGCTGCAATGAGCTGCGATCATGCCACTGTACTCCAGCCTGGGCAAGAGCAAGACTCCGTCTCAAAAAAANAAAAAAAAAAAAAAAAAAAAAAAAAAAAAAAAAAAAAAAAAAAAAAAAAAAAAAAAGGCCCAGGTCATGTTAATAGGCTAGGATTCAGAACTGCTAGGTTTACACGTAAATGTTCTATTTCTCCAACAAGATCATGCTTGTCTCATTCTATGTCTGAAGTCCTCTGGGTCCCTAGTGCTTCAATGTGCTTGCTGACTGATCCAAAGTCATTTTTTGAGAGGGAGTCTCACTCCGTCACCCAGGCTGGAGTGCAGTGGCACAATCTTGGTTCACTGTAACCTCCATGTCCCAGGCTGAAGCAAGTCTCCTGCCTCAGCCTCCCTAGTAGCTGGGATTGCAGGCACCCACCACCACACCTGGCTGAATTTTGTATTTTTAGTAGACATGGGGTTTCACCATGTTAGCCAGCCTGGTCTTGAACTCCTGACCTTGTGATTCACCCACCTCAGCCTCCCAAAGTGCTGGGATTACAAACGTAAGCCACTGTGTCTGGCCTAATTTTTTATATTTTTAGTAGAGACGGGGTTTCACCATGTTGAACAGGCTGATCTCGAACTCCTGACCTCAAGTGATCTGCCCACCTTGGCTTTCCGATGTGCTGAGATTACAGGCATGAACCACCACGCCTGCACACCCAGCCCAGAGTCTTTTTTTTTTTTTTACATAGGACAGAAAAGCAGTAATCCAGGTTTTGACAGTACTTTGTTAGACTTTTTTTTTTTGATGTTTTTTTTTTTTTTTTTTTTGAGACAGAGTCTCGCTTCTTCACCCAGGCTTCAGTGCAATGGTGCAATCTCAGTTCACTGCAACCTCTGCCTCCCGAGGTTCAAGCAACTCTCCTGCCTTAGCCTTCCGAGTAGCTGGGATTACAGGCATGTACCACCACGCCGGGCTAATGTTTTGTATTTTTAGTAGAGATGGGGTTTCACCATGTTGACCAGGCTGATCTCAAACTCCTGACCTCAAATGATCTGCCTGCCTTGACCTCCCAAAGTGCTGGGATTACAGGCGTAAGCCACCATACCCAGCCCACTAAATTTATTTTTAAAATGAAGTAATTGTGCTAAAATGTTAAGACAGCTACAACATCATCAGGCAGGAGTTTTTTTTAGCTCCATTATAATATTATGAGACCGCTGTGGTATATGTGGTCTGTCATTGACCAAAAGGTTATGTGGCCCATGACTTCTTGTTATGTGTCATGCCTTCTCTGTGAACAGCAAAACCTTGTCTGAAACTCATTCCTTCTTTCCTGGCTCCAGGGCCTGGGCCTACAGCAGTAAACAGGTGAGACAAGGACCCTCCTGTCATGGAGATACCATACTAATAATGATACCTCTATTGAGCCCCTTCTCTACAGTAGGCCCTGTGCCATTTGACCCTCTAACCACCCTGCTGTGGGAACTTTTCTTTTTTGAGATAGGGTCTCACCATGTTGCCCAGGCTGGAGTGCGTGGCACAGTGATGGCTCATTGCAGCCTCAACCTCCTGGGCTCAGAGAGTCTTCCCACTTCAGCCTACCACGTAGCTGGGATTACAGGCATATACCACCATGCCTGGCTGATTTTTTTGATATTTTTGTGGAGACGAGGTCTAACAGGGTGCTCCAGGCTGGTCTTGAACTGGCCTCAAGCGTTCCTCCCACTTTGGCCTCCCAAAGTGTTGGGATTATAGGTGTGAGCCACCACGCTTGGCTAGGCAAGATACTTGACCTCTCCATCTCAGATAGACCACCTGTAAAATGGGGTTAATGAGGCCTGGCATGGTGGCTTACGCCTGTAATCCCAGCACTTTGGGAGGCCAAGACGGGTGAATTATCTGAGGTTGGGAGTTCAAGACCAGCCTGGCCAACATGGCAAAACCCTGTCTCTACTAAAAAATACAAAAATTAGCTGGGTGTGGCGGTGGGCGCCTGTAATCCCAGCTACTTGGGAAGCTAAGGCAGGGAGAATGTCTTGAACCCAGAAGGCAGAGGTTGTGGTGAGCTGAGATTGCACTCTAGCCGGGGCAAAAAAGAAAGACTCCACCTCAAAACAAAAACAAACAAACAAAAAAAAAAAGATGGGGTTAATAGTTTCTAGTCACAAGGTCCTGGGGGATTAAATAATACAGTGAAGTGTTCAGAACACCACCTGGCACTGTCTTGCCACTGTGAACTGCTCTGGTGTGCTCTCTTTCTCCCCTTTGTGTGCCCAGGGTCAGTACCTGTCAGCAATCGGCCATCTTCAGGGCAAGGGCAGCAGGGAGAAACCTGGGTCCTCAAGAAGGGGACTGATCTCTCACCAACCTTTGGCCTAATTTTTTTTTTTTTTTTTTTTTTTTTTTTTTGAGACAGGCTCTCTCTCTGTTGCCCAGGCTGGAGTGCAGTGGCACAATCTGAGCTCACTGAAACCTCCCAGGTCCAAGCCATCCTCCTGCCTCAGCCCCACTAGTAGCTGGGATTATAGGCACATGCCACCATGCCCAGCTGATTTTTGTAATTTTAGTAGAGATGGGGTTCTGCCATGCTGGCCAGGCTGGTCTTGAACTCCTGACCTCAGGTGATCCACCCGCCTCGGCCTCCCAAAATGCTGGGATTACAGGCGTGAGCCACCGCGCCCGGCCACTTTTTTTTTTTTAGATTAAAAATCCCCACAACCTCCTGCTGCAACTCCCCAGTACCTTGGCCGTGCCCTCGGGATTGGAATTTGAGACATTCCCTCTTCATTGCCCTCCGGTTTTCCTGTTACTCTTGCAAGCTCAGTGCCCGGGCTGGACACCGTAGGGAAGCACCCGTGAGTTCCCTGGGTGGCCGGGAGGGGGCGCTGCGGGGTTCACAGTGGCTCCTCTCACGTCCTTGACTTGGTTGTGACTTCTCAGCTCTGCCTGGAGGGCCCCAGCCACTGTTTTTAGCTGTCTGCAGGGTTTCCACCCTTTCATCCCAAACCCTGACTTCCCCATGAAGCCTCCCTGAGGCAGGGACACTCCAGCTCACTGCAACCCTTCTCTCCTGAATTTCTGTAATAATGTCTAACTTCTGCTGAGTTCTTCCACCTATTCACTAGCTCAGTTTATCCTCCCACAGTGAGGTCGGTACCTAAGGATCCCCCTTCCTGGACGGAGCTGAGGCTGGAGAACCTGGACACCTCACCACGGGGATGGGGTTGGAACTGTACTCCAAATCTTCGGGCTCCAGCTTTCACTCCAGTTCTTTCCATTACTAACTGACTTCCTTAAAACACTTGCTCTGTCTCACACTCAGGGTCCTTTGCACAAGTATCCTTGTTTTGACTGCTCTCTTTGCAAAGCTCCTTGAGGGCAGGCACTGAATCACACTTCTCTGTATCCCCAGTGCCTAGCAGGTGTCACCTGCCTAGCTGTCCCCCCAGATTTTAGTGAAATGTCATGTCTCCACTCTCTGTCCTTCCCTTGTCTCTACCTTATCCTTCCAGCGACACTCAGAAGAGTTTGGTTTACAGATGGCCAGAGGTGGGAAGGGCAGAGTCACTGGCTAGAAACAGGAGCCCGAGAGAGGGAGGGGTCACCTGGGCAGGGCAGGCTGAGTGGGCTCCCGGAGGAGGCACCGTCTTACTTCTTGAAGCTCGCCGGAGGCCAGATGTTGCCCTGGGCATCTAGTGGAGGAGCCCTTGCCTCACTCCTCAACTTGAGCTTCTCCACCTCCTTCAACTCCTTCACTGTCCTGAAAATCACCTGCTTCTTCCTATTCATGTCCACGAATGTGGAGTAACAGTGGATGAAGGTCAGGAAGCTGTTTTGTCCCATCCAGGAGGGAGGGGGGATGGGATGCTCTGCGGGGGGACGTCTGTGGGCCTTGGAGTTGGTCAGCCAGCGCCAGACATTGCTATCGTAGGGCCTGTCAGGCCGGGTGGGGAAGGTGGCAGGCAGACGGCCCACATCGAGCCACGTGTGAAAGCCCCAGGTGTGCTGGTTGGCACCCTTCCAAGGGTGGACGAGCCGCTGCCGCACCTTGGACTTCATATCTGTGCAGGGCGGCAGCTTCAGCGCCAGCTGGTGGTAGGCTTGCCGCGTGAAGCCAGGGAACTCCCAGGACTCACCAGGGAGAAAGAACTCACGCTGAGCCCACGTCTGGGAGGGCAGGAGGTTCTCACTGGCCTGGACCATCTAGGGAGAGACAAAAGGGAGCCTGGGGAAGGTTGTGTGGGCAGGGGCGCAGAAAGGTGGGCGAGGCACTCTGCTCTCCTTCCCAGGCACAGCCTCCTCCAGCCCAGGATTCTCATCAGGACACAGAAGGCCTGGCGGGGTCTCTCTCCTACCCAGCGGAAGTTACGGCTGCTCCGTATAATTCTAATGTATCATTCTCATGATCACTCAGCTTTTGTTCTCTTGCCATTGACCATATTTTGGCTTTGACATCCCATCCTCTGTGTTCAGCTTTCGCTCTTTGCCTTCACCTCCCTCCTCCATTCTGGCGTCCCCACATTCCCACCCAGGAACTGGTGCTGTTTAGAAGTCACATTCAGGCCGGAGGTAATCATGAAGGGAAATGCCCCTAGCATGCCAAGGGGGCAGCCCACCTTCACCTGCTCCTGGTCTTGGTGACATACCAGAAACCTCCTTCCCCAGAAAATAGGGCCAGGTGTTTTCCCATCCCAGACTCCTCTCAATACTCGTTTCTCTGTCATGGACGCTTTCCTCCCACTCCTCATTAAAATGCTAGTATAGAAAACATCTAGAATGGCAGCTCCTTTCCCTTTCTGCACCCTACCACTGTGAAATAAACAGCAGCAAATGCATATAGACACGTGCTAAATACTTGTACACATCTTATTTAACCCCTACAACTCTATGAGCAAGTATTGCTATTGTGCCCATCTCAAAGATGCAGAAAGCAAGACACAGTGAGGGCAGGTAACTCACGCAGGGTGCTGAGTGCCTGAGTGACAGCTAGGACTTAAACCCTCTGTCTGTGCTTCTGCTTGGCATACCATGCCGTGTGAAATGAAACGGCCTTGGCACAGTGCCTGACTGCAACAAGAAGTATCTCTCTTTTTTTTTTTCATGAATTTCTCCTCAGAAAAGAAGTGTCTCTTTCAAAATACTCCTACGTCCTATTCATCCCCAGGGACATTTCTTTTTCTTTTCTTTTTTTTGAGGTGGAGTTTTGTTCTTGATGCCCAGGCTGGAGTGCAATGGCACAACGTCTGCCTCCCAGGTTCAAGTGATTCTCCTGCCTCAGCCTCCTGAGCAGCTGAGATTGCAGACTCGTGCCACCATGCTCAGCTAATTTTGTATTTTTAGTAGAGACAGGGTTTTACCATGTTGGTCAGGCTGGTCTCAAGCTCTTGACCTCAGGTCATCTGCCCACTTTGACCTCCCAAGGTGCTGGGATTACAGGCGTGAGCCTAGGGACTTTCCTGATTGCAAAAACCCACCTGTTTCTTGGGCTTGGTCCCCTAAGTCATTTCTGTAAGAACATCCCAATGGGTGGGGCTGGGAGATGTGGCACTAGCCAGGCATCTCCTCTCTGTTCTGAGCTCCAGGTTCCCAGTGTCACAGCACAAAATGGGAAAACAGCAGAAAATGTATGGGCCAGGCAGTCTGCGCCCCAGGAGAAAGCCTGGCCCACCACAGGGGACAGCCTGTAGCCCAGTGGGGTACAAAAAGGTAGGCAGCAGAGAGGCCCACCCCTACCTGCAGGAATGGTTCTTCCACATGAAGTGGGTGACTTGGCCCTCTGAGTGATCTTTGCTGGTTACTGGCCATTCTTCTGGGGTTCAGAGCTGGGAGGATGGCCTTAAGGGGAAGCCCTTTCTGGCACCATTGTTTACTCCTAGGGTTGCTATGGTGATGCTGAGTGGTGACACAGAGGAGTCCCTCTCCTGTTGCTGGAGGCTCTTTTGTCCCTTGGGCCCCTGGCTGCCTTTCAGGTGAGACAGGCAGGGGATAGCGCTCTCTTCAAGTTCTGACTGCAAAAGATGGTAACAGGAGCTGCTGCTGGGCAGAAAGGTAGGGCAGGCTGGCTCCCAGCCTCAGCGTGGGGATGGCAGTTGGAATGAAGCACCTGTATCTGGGGCCATCCTGCCCTAATGTTCAGGGGGCCCTACCCCTTGTGAGCTTTTCTCTTATTAAGGAATACCCAAAAGGCCTAAGTTAACCAGCAGGCCCAGAGGTCTCAAGGAACAGGTTGGAGATGACAGGGAAAAGAGGTCAGCTGTGCAGGACTAGCACTGGGGAAAACTAGCAATCTGTGCTGTGAAATGCGTGTGCCTGTGCAAGGGGCAGGAAGGAGGGGATTCCCTCTCAATCCCTTTGTGTGCTCCAAGTACTTCTCTGGGTTAACTTGAGGCCTTGCCTCTTCCCTATCACCACTGTCTCCATCAACACCCTCTTCCTTTTCCAACCTCTCCTTGTTCCTTAGGAGTCAGACACCAACAAACCACAGAGCCCAGCATGTCCACCCTGGCTTTTATTGAGTAGGTAGTTAACAGTAGTGTTCTCAAGTCGGCTCGTACCTGTGAGGTCAGCTGGGGCCTAGGCTGGCTCTTTGCAAAGCTGAGGGGCAAGATAAGGAAGTCAGGCAGGTCAGGGGCCCTTTCAGCCTTCTTAAGCCTCCACCTGAGTTCTTGCCAATGCTAGTCCCCTTGGTATGATTAGGGACGTTGTCAGAGAAACATCTAATGGCACACATCTAGGCACCCACACTCTGCTTCAGTTGCATCCATCCTCCCACCCCAATTTCAACTCTTGACCCAATACAAAAGACCTTTTTAACCAGGATGTCTTCTTGCAGGAAAGCTGACTAGGAAACATGGGGAGGTGGCAGGGAGGGGCAAAAAGGACTCTGGCAAGCAGATCCACTTGTCTGGTGCCTGCAGTAAAGAACCCAAGATCCAGGTGCCTTGGCCTGGAAGAAACCGTGTACTGCAGGTCCTCCCTTCTCTTAGAACTAAAAGCAAGGAAGAGAAGTCAACTGAAACTCCTGGTCATCCTACCCACCTTCTGGCAGTCTCTGGATAATGATATAAGGAAATAAGCTTACATTTATAATTAGAGGATAATTTGGAGAATTTACACTATTTACAAGGGCCACCCTGCAAAGATCAGGGAAGGTGAGAGATTGCTGGGCACAGAATGGGAACAGGCTGGGGAGTTCCTAATCTCTTTTCACCATTGCCTTTGTCGTTCCCACCCTTCAGCTCCTGGGAGGGACAGCAGAGGAATCAGATTCTCTTGGGCAGTATAAGGTCCCAGCAGCGACTAGGGTGTGACTGCTACCTCTGCATAATCAGGCAGCAGGGAGCTAGGAGTAGCAGAACAGTCTCTGCCTGCTGTCCGAACTCAGAGGCGTGGCATACAGTGAGCCTTGGACTGCCCAGCCACAGGAGCGCCCAGGGTGGTGGACAGCTTGAGCACAAGGGAAAGGGCAGGGCTCTACTGTAGCTCAGGAATGAGTTGGGACCAGTTGATGTTGTCAGGGCCCAGTGGGTCCTCCTCCAGGCCAGGGAAGCTGATGTCCAGCAGGATCTTGCTGAGGCTATCATTCATTGTGTCCAGAACCAGGCCTTCTGTTAGAGAACGATTGGCTGCAAGGCCAGAAACCTGTGGCTCCGGGGAGCCTGGCTTGGGGACTTCCATATCTGAGGGAGAAGAGTTGCCAAAGGGGTCGGAGGCAAGGTCTAAGGGTTCTGAACTGAGGAGCCTTTGCGGTGATTCAAAGGTGGGAATGGTTTTCAGTGGGGTGGTGCTGAGATCCATCAGCCCCAGGGGGTCAGGCAAGGGGCCAAATGTACCCTGCGGAGTTTGTACTGGGCTGAAATTCAGCCCCTCTACTCTGGCTGGGGGCATAAGTCTCCAGGATTCAGGGGTTCTGGGGAGGACAGATTTGCTCCGGGTGGAGGAGATGGGCATTGTTTCCTTAATGGGTGTCTTAAAAGGTCCTCCCTCTTCCTGGGGGTAGCTGAGCTGGGAGGCAGGCTCAGAGGAGTCTGCTGGGAATGGGAGCTCTGTGGCCCAGCGGGAAGGACTGGGCCCCTCTGAGAAGAGCAGCTCTGGCTCATCTACACAGGGAGGCATTAGATGCTGTTTCCTTCGAGACCGGCTCATTTCCCTCCTCTCCCTGTGTTTAATCGCAAGCATTTCCGAGACACACTGGGTTGGGGACCTGAGCCCACTGTAGGACTTCTTGGGTCTTGGGGTGGGAGATTGGGACAAATCCTCCCAGGAGGGAGAAGATTCCTCTTTGAAAGATGGGGCTGGGGAGGGCCACTCTTGCAAGGGAGGGCTCTCCACTTTGATGGGTCTCACTAAGTGTGGTATTTCCTCCCCAGGCTGGATTTCTTCCTCCTTGATGGACTGAACTGGAAGCAAAGGAGACAGTCCTTCTCCAAACAGGAGTTTCTCCTCTTTCACTGGTCCTGCAGAAGGAAGAGGAGCTATCCCCTCCTCAGCTAGCAGTACCTGAAAGGGAAACAGAGACAAGGTGAAAGGGAGCTCTTGCTTCAACCTGCAGTCACCAGACAGGACACGCAAAATCACATATTGCTACTGATCCTCTTTGTGTCGTTTTAAAGTCTTAAAATGCTGAAAACCTGGAGAAAAAAAAAAAAAGTGTTAAAAATCTATTAAATATGAAAATGTCATGTATGCTGAAGTTGGTAGTTAAAAGATGAGAGTATATAGTATGTACTGGCATAATTATAATAGCTTTCATCTGAGAGAAAATAAAATTGCATGCCTATCTTACACCGTATACGAAGATTTAACACATGAAAATTAGAACCTTAGGCTGCTCTGATGGTATCGGGAAGGGACGTTATTGTCACTAAAGTTGGTACACAATCCCCCCAACTGCTAAATTTGACTGGCTTAAAAAAAAAGAAAACCTTAAAACCATACAAATCCTGTAAGAGGATCTAGGAGACTACATATACAATCTGAAGGTGGAGTGACCTTCTTAACCAAGACTGGAAACTCCGAAGCTGTAAAAGAGAAGAGAGACATTTGACTACATAAAAATTTAAAATTTTACTCTGGCAAGAGGTACCATAAACAAAGTTAAGAAATAAACAATGCCTGTAATCCCAGTACTTTGGGACACTGAGGTCAGTTTGAGACCAGCCTGAGCAACATAGTGAGATTCCATCTCTACAAAAAAAAAAAAGTTTTTTAATTAACTGCATGTGGTGGCATGCACCTGTAGTCCCAGCTACTTGGGAGGCTGAGGTGGGAGGATCACTTGAGCCCGGGAGGTCAAGGAAGGATGCAGTGAGCCACGTACCACTGCACTCCAGACTGGGCAACATAGCAAGACTCTGTCTCTAAATAAAATTTAAAAAAAGAAAAGAAATAAATAATAGAGGTAGAAAAATATCTTCGGCGTAAAAGAAGGTTATTATTTTAACAACAAAGAGCTCTCACAGTGGTCTGGCAGGGTGGCTCATGCCTGTATTCCCAGCACTTTGGGAGGCTGAGGCAGGCAGATCACCTGAGATCAGGAGTTTAAGACCAGCCTGGCCAACATGGCGAAACCCCGTCTTTACTAAAAATACAAAAAATTAGCTGGGCATGGTGGCCTGCTCCTCTAATCCCAGCTACTTGGGAGGCTGTGGCAGGAGAATTGCTTGAACCTGAGAGGCAGAGGTTGCAGTGAGCCAAGATCAAACCATTGCACTCCAGCCTGGGGGACAAGAATGAAACTCTGTCTCAGAAAGGAAAAAAAGATTAGCAGGGTGTGTTGGCGCACACCTGTAATCCCAGCTACTTGGGAGGCTGAGGCACAAGAACTGCTTGAACCCGGGAGGTGGAGGTTGCAGTGAGTCAAGATCACACCACTGCACTCCAGCCTGGGCGACAGAGCAAGACTCTGTCTCAAAAAAAAAAAAAAAAAAAAAAAAAAAAAAAAAAAAAAAAAAAAAAAAAAAAAAAAAAAAAAAAAAAAAAAAAAAAAAGAGCTCTCACACATTGATAACAAAACCTGAAAAATGGGCAATGTCCATAAATAAGCAATTCATATAGAGGACAATTTCAAGTCACCAAATATATATAATGACAAGGTGCTCAGACTTACTGATAAATAAAGAAAGATAAAATTAAACAAGAGGGTAATGGGTGCACCAAAATCTCAGAGATCACCACTAAAGAACTTAACTCATTAACCAAACACCACCTGTTCCCCAAAAACCTATGGAAATAAAAAATTTTAAAATAAATAAAACATTTAAAAAATTAAACAAGAAGATATAACCTATACTCATTAGATTGGCAAATATTAAACAGACAGATAGTACCAATTTCTGGCAAAGACACAGATCTTATCATATATTGCTGGTTTAAACATGACTTATCACAGCTTTTTTGTAAAGCAATATAGTAATATTTAGTAGAATTTAAAATACATTCTCACCTAGCAATCTCATGTCTGGAACTCTATCCCAGAGAAATGAAAGCACTAGTAAGAGAGATCCTTGCAAACATATTTATTGCAATATCATTCGGCAAAAATTGAGAAACAGAATATGTTTACAAACGTGGAGTGGCTGGAAAATTTATGGTATAACCATATCATGGAATATTATGGACATCAGAAAATAATGAATTAGAACTATGCCAAGTGATGTGGAAGAATTTCCATGAAGTATTGTTGAGTTAAAAAGAGACACGTAGAGAAACACATACAACATGATCACATTTTCAATGTTCTATGTGTTATATGTGTACATATAAAATGGCTATTGCTATATACGTATAACTAAGAGCGTGGATAAAATATGCTCTTAGTTATACATGTATAAAGCATATTAAATTATCAACATGTTATCTCGGAAGTAGAGGTGATGAGGGTAAAGGTAGGGTGCAGAGGGGAGCCAAAAAGGAGAGGGAAAAAGAAAACCACTGCACTAAAACCAAAACAAGTGTACATGCTACAACAACCACATTAATGCATTTATGCTAAATTATGTATGCTTTGTATAATTGTGTAATATATTTATTTATTTATAATTTATAATTAAAGAAAATTTTTCTTTTAGAGACAGGGCCTCATTCTGTTGCCTAAGCTGGAGTGCAGTGGCACGATTATAGCTCATTGCAGCCTCCAACTCCGGAGCTCAACTAATCAATCTCCCAAGTGGCTGGGACAACAGGTACATATAAAAATGCCTGGCTAATTAAAAAAATTTTTTTGTTGTTAGAGACAGGGTCTTGCTTTGCTGCCCAGGCTGGTCTTGAATTCCTGGCCTCAAGCAAGCCTCCTGCCTTGGCCTCCCAAAATGCTAAGATTACAGGTGTGAGCCACTGTGCATGGCCTAAAATATTTTATAAAAAAAAAATTTTCCTGACTAATCTGGAAAAAAAAAAAATTAAAAAAATAAATAAATAAAAGCAAACCCAAGTGGCTCTAAACTCTAGAGTCTTCGTGAGTCTTCCATCTACCTGAAGGGGAATGGGGAAGCCCTTCAGTTTGGTTTGGTTCCATCTCCCTGAAGGGGACTGGGGAAGCCCTTACTCACAAAACTCTTGAACAGCCTTAGGTGCAGATTTGATAGCTGATCCAAGTTTGCTCTGAACTTACCCTTCTCGCCTTTCCCTCAAGCTAGACCAGTGACACTCAAGCAGGGGTGATTCTTTCCCCACCAGGGGACATTTGGCAATGTCTGGAAGCATTTAATTGTCACACCTGGTGGGTGCTACTGGCATCTAGTGGGGAAACCAAGGGATGCTGCTCAACACCCTTTAATGCACAGGACAGTCCCCTCCATGCCCAACAAAGAATTCTGTGGCTGTAAACATTAATAGGACTTACTTGAGAAACCCTGAGCTAGTCTGACCCAGTCACTCTACTACTGGCAGGTACAAACTCCATTTCCTGCCTCCATGGCACATTGCCCATTAGCATGCTCTCTCCACACCTGTTTGCTTACCCAAATCTACGTTTTTTTCCTCCCTTTTTCGAGACAGGGTCTCACTCTGTTGCCCAGGCTGGAGTGCAGTGGTGTAAACAGGGCACACTGCAGCCTCAACCTCCTGGGCTCAAGTGATCCTTCTGCCTCAGCCTTCTGAGTAGCTGGGACTACAGGCATGTAATACCACCCTGGCTAATTTTTTTTGCATTTATAGCAGAGACTAGGGTCTCGCTATGTTACCCAGGCTGGTCTCGAACTCCTGCCCTCAAGCAATATTGCCGCCTCAGCCTCCCAAAGTGTCGGGATCACAAGTGTGAGCCACAGCATCCAGCCTCAAATCCACTTCTTTCTAAGGCTACCTCCCTAGCCCATCTACCACAATCACCCTTGTCTGAATTCTTACCAACTCATCAGGTACTTATGGGCCTTCTGACACCACTTATGTTGTAATCCAAATACCGTTTAGCTTTTCTAATGATATTACATTTCCCTATGTTTTTATGCCTTGTCTACCCAACTAGATTTATAAGCTCTTGAGAAACACTTATCAGAGTGCTTTGCAAACTGGAGGTCCAACATTTTTCATTGGCCAGAATCTCTCTTTAGAGTAAAACAGAAGACACCCACCTTGGGGGCAATGCGGACTCGCTTGCTATGGCGGGCGAGCTCTGAGCTCATGAGGGAAGCTGCCAGCGGCAATGGCACCTTCACCGAGGGCTGCAACACCAGCGACTGGTTCACCGGGAACTGGATAGGTACCAGGTACGAGCTGACCCGTGGTAGTAGTGGCTTCATCTTCCGCCCTAGGAGGAAACAGGAGAGATCAGGAGCAGGGGGGAATGGAGTCCACCCCTTCTCAGCCCCAGGAGCTTTGCTCTGCTTCTCTGGGCTCAGATCCCTTTGAGGTGGGAACAGAATCCTGGAGTCTGGTTCCCTAAAGATGCCCCCAGAACAAGGACCAGGCCTGAGACCCGCTCTCCCATACTAACGTGTGCCCAGGGGGAGTTCAGTTTTGATGGTCACGTTCCGGCGGAGCTCTGGATTGTGTCGTTTCTGCTGCTGCTTGTGGCAGATGGGGAGAGAAAAAAAACCTGTGTTAATAAGGTAAGGAGCGGGCGGCGAAACCCCACCGGCTGCTCTGGTGGCGTATGCTTGAGTTAACCGACAGCCCAGAGAGAGGAGGCCAACCTGAGGGGATGGTCGCAGGTGAGCAGTCTCCAAAGCTGTGGTTAGTGGGTAGCCTAAGACACATGATGGCAGAGTGGAACTACTGCCTCACCCACATGTCCTCAATACCCTTGGAGGATGTCAGAGCAGGTAGCTATACACGTGGCAAAGAAAAGCCAGGCACCAAAGTGAGCAAACGAACTGCCACCCGTGGGGCTGGGGCCACACGCATGTGGCTGCTGCAGCACGTTCCCCTGCTGTGCCCCGCTCTGCTCAATGCGCCCTTGTGATGCCCGTGGGAGAGGAAGGCAGTGTGCCCGAGCCTCAGAGTTTTCTGCTTCTAGGGCTGGCAGTCACATGGCTATAGACTCCCTTCCCCGTGTCACATCTTGTCTCCATCCACTAAAGCCATGCTGAGCAGTGAAAGGAAAACAAGGCCAAGCCCGGAGCCAGAGGGAAAGAACCTTACTGATTCCAAGTGCTCGGGCAATTGTGGAGATCCTGGATCCAGTGGCTGGTGGCGGCCAGGCATTGTGGGAGAGAAATGAGATGAAGTTACCACCAATATGGGTATCTGACCAGAGTGGGAAAAACACCTATTCCTGACTGATGACAAAAGACACCCCGGACAACTGTCCCTCCCAGGAGAATGATTACAGCTACCAGCAGCCTTGTGGGCACTCTGAAATACCAAAATAGCTTCTTTCTGAAAAGATGTTCTGGTAGCTCAGCTTCTGATCTCCAGCCTAAGGAAGGGCTTTTTTAGAGCAAGCTTTCCCAGACTTTCTTGTAAGAATCACCTGAGATGCTTGCTAAAAATACAAATTTCTGGGCCCATCCCAGGAGCACTCAATCAAGAGCCGCAAGAGAGGGGTGTGGGAAGCTGTGTTTTAACAATGTCCCAGGCAATTCTCATTCACAGGGAAGTTAGGAAAACACTGTCCTTGGAAGCCCTCTCTGTTGGATCAGGACAGCCCTCCCCTCTCTTTGCTCTGGTTTGGCACAAAGATGTGTCATTTGGTATTTGTCAACTAAATTCAGCAGGTTTTGTGCAAGTCACTACTTGGCTGGCTGGCTTCTAACTCTCCCCTGATCAAATGAAAGCATCACTAGGAGAACTTGTTTCCTTTTAAGATGGCGATGACGACCTCCAACTTAGGCCCTATTTAGAGGAAAGCAGGGCCCTCACCTTAAACACCTGGTCTAATGTCAAGTAGCGGTTGGCACTGGGGTGAATGGTCCAGAAGGAGACCTTGCCATTGGCGGATGTCTCCCGGACGAACATGTCATGCAGGGAAAGGTTGTGGCGGATGGAGTTCTGGAAGAAGAGCAAGACAACTGGTTATCAGCTACTTTAGCCTACTTTAGATTCAGACACATCACCCTTCACAGGGGGAAACCAGCCTCAGGCCCCTCCCACTGTGCTCAGCATAGGCTTCGTCTGGTGTCTTTGCAGCCCTGCCTCTTGGCAACTCTCCCGACACTCCACACTACAGAGCAATCACCCTCAGCCCATAAACCCACCTATTCTATGGAATAAAGACTGACGACAACCTCACATTTGGTAAAGAAAAGACCTGGATAGCTGTCAGAAGCCAGAAAAGCAGAGTGAGACCTGGCAAATATGGCAAAACCCCCTCTCTACCAAACATATAATTAGCTGGGCTTGGTGATGCACCCATGTAATCCTAGCTACTCGGGAGGCTGAGGCAGGAGAATCACTTGAACCTGGGAGGCAGAGGTTGCAGTGAGCTGAGATCATGCCACTGCACTCCAGCCTGGGTGACAGAGTGAGGCCCTGTCTCAAACAAAGCAAAAAAAGAAACTAGGAAATTAAGGCTGGGTGTGGTCACAGTGCATTGGGAGGCCAAGGCAGGAGCAGTACTTGAGACTAGGAGTTCAGGGCAACCTGGGCAACTGCCTCTCAAAAAAAAAAAAAAAAAAATTAGCCAACTGTGGTGCTGCGCTTGTTATCCCAGCTACTTTGGAGGCTGAGGAGGGAAGAGCTTGAGCCCAGGAGGCTGAGGCTGCAGTGAGAATGAGCCAAAAGGCAACAGAGTGATACCCTGTCTCAAAAAAAATCCAAAAAACTAGGAAAGTAAGCTGATGTAAGGGAGTGAAGTTAAGAGTTCTATCATGAGGGGCCAGGTGTGGTGGCTCATGCCTGTAATCCCAGCACTTTGGGAGGCGAGGTGGGCGATTCATTTGAGGTTGGGAGTTTGAGACCAGCCTGACCAACATGGTGAAAACCCATCTCTACTAAAAATACAAAAAAATTAGCCGGGCAT
>NW_016107502.1:116489-119290 GCF_001604975.1 Cebus imitator
CTCACTGCAACCTCCACCTCCTGGGTTCAGGCAATTCTCCTGAGTAGCTGGGATTACAGGCATGCACCACCATGCCCAGCTAATTTTTTGTATTTTCAGTAGAGACGGGGTTTCACCATGTTGACCAGGATAGTCTCGATCTCTTGACCTCGTGATCCACCCGCCTCGGCCTCCCAAAGTGCTGGGATTACAGGCTTGAGCCACCACGCCCGGCCCTCTTTTTCTTTTTTTTAAAGACAGGGCTTAACCATGTTGGTCAGGCTGGTCTTGAACTCCTGACCTCAGGTGATCCACCTGCCTCAGCCTCCCAGAGTGTTGGGATTACAGGCATGAGCCACTGTGACTGGCTGGGATTTTTTTGTTTTCAGTATTTTTAGTAGAGACAGGGTTTTGCTATGTTGACCAGGATGGCCTAGAACCCCCGAGCTCAAGTAATCTGCCTACCTTGGCCTCCCACAGTACTGGGATTACAGTTCTGAGCCACTGTGCCTGGTCCCATTTACATTTTTTAAAATTGAGATCTAACTTTCTAAAGTACACAATTGTATGTACATAGCACAATTAATACATTTTCACTTTTTTTTTTTTTTTTTGGAGATAGAGTTTTGCTTGTTGCCCAGGCTGATGTGCAATGGCACGATCTCAGCTCACTGCAACCTCTGCCTCCTGGGTTTAAGCAATTCTCCTGCCTTAGCCTCCAGAGTAGCTGGGATTACAGGCATACCCCACCACGCCTGGCTAGTTTTGTACTTTTAGTAGAGATGGGGTTTCTCTGTATTGGTCAGGCTGGTCTTGAACTCCAATGTCAGGTGATCCGCCTGCCTCAGCCTCCCAAAGTGCTGGGATTACAGGCGTGAGCCACAGTGCCTGTCCAGATTTTAACTTTTAAAGATTGTTGAGCTGGAGAATATTATCCTATGCTATTTAATGCAGGAACAGAAAACCAAACACTGCATGTTCTCACTTATAAGTAGGAGCTAAACACTGAGCACACATGGACACGAAGAAGGGAACAACAGACACCAGGGCCTACTTGAGGGTCGAGGGTGGGAGGAGGTGGAGGGTGAGAAGGTAGAAAAACTACCTAGCAGGTACCTAGCAGGTGCTCACTACCTGGGTGACAAAATCATTTGTACACCAAACCCCAGTGACACACAATATATCCATGTAACAAAACTGCACATGTACCCCCGACCCTAAAATAAAAGTTGAGGAAAAAAGAAAATAAAGGCTATTGAATGTATGATTAACAGGTATATACAATAGAATCTAGATGTGTTATATTGGTAACTGTGGAAAAAACAAACCAACCAACCCAGACTACACAATTAGGTTAGATCAATTTTGACTGCTGGGGAAGTATTTAAAATTCATTTCTAGGCCATACCTGTAATCCTAGCACTTTGGGAAGCTGAGGCAGGCGGATCACTATAGCCCAGGAGTTTGAAATCAGCCTGGGCAACATGGAGAAACCCCGTCTCTACAAAAAATACAGAAATTAGGTGGGCATGTGGTATGAACCTGAGTCTCAGCTACTCAGAAAACTGAGGTGGGAAGATCAATTGAGGCCGGGAGGTTGAGATTGCAGAGAGCCGCCATCACACCATTGTACTCCAGCCTGGGCAACAGAGCAAGACCCTGTCTCAAAAAATATATATATACATAAAAAATATACATATATATATATATATATAATATATATATATATATACACACACACAACTATATATACAACTTTATCTGCTATTAATATTGTATCTTCTAATAAAATTACCTTATTATATTATATTCAATTCATACTGTTGGGAGGCACCTTTAAAGTCCAAGTGGATTCCCAAAGTGACGACCCCTTAATCATTTCCTGAATGAATACCTACTAAGGGCAGAATACTAATCTTAGTGCTGGTTGGAATACAGTGACCAAGGGAATCTGCCCTCAAGGAAATTTCAGACTGAGGAGAAAAGATCCCAGGCAGAAGAATAGCTCAAGAGTTATACAGAATAGAATGAAGTGGAGAGCTAATACCAGAACTTGGAAATTCTGGTTCATCAGGCCACTTGATCCATTTTTCTTCCTAGGAATTCCCTGCACTGGTTCTGATTTCTTTAGTGAGGGACAGAACAGTTCACCTTAACCTGTCTCTGCTCCAGGTGACAATTCTCCTTTTCCTCCATCTCTTGCTTGATGCTGCAGGAGCCCAGTCCATCAGAATTCATGTTTTGAAGCCATGGGATGTTGGAGAGGCTATTGTTGATAGTGCAGCTTGCTGCCTCACCACCTGCTAGAGGGAAAATAATCCAACACCCAACTTAGCTGCCTCATCAGATGCCCAGTATGCCCATCAGAATTTAGCAGGCTGGGTGCAGTGGCTCATGCCTGTAATCCCAGCACTTTGGGAGGCCGAGGCGGGTGGACCACCTGAGGTCAGGAGTTCAAGACCAGTCTGGCCAACATGGTGAAATGCTGTCTCTACTAAAAATACAAAAAATTAGCTGGGCGTGGTGGTGGGTACCTGTAGTCCCAGCTACTTGGGAGGCTGAGGTAGGAGAATCACTTGAACCCGGGAGGTGGAGATTGCAGTGAGCTGAGATTGCGCCATTATACTCCAGCCTGGGCAACAAGAGCAAAACTGTTCCAAGGAAAAAAAAAAAACCAAGGAAAATGAGATCGGGCACTGTGGCTCTTGCCTCTAATCCCAGCACTTTGAGAGGTCTATGTGGTTGGCTCCATTGAGCTCAGGAGTTCGAGACCAGCCTGGGCAACACAGTGAGACCCCTTCTTTTTTTTTTTTTTTTTTTTT
>NW_016107502.1:119565-122288 GCF_001604975.1 Cebus imitator
CGATCTCTTGACCTCGTGATCCACCCGCCTCGGCCTCCCAAAGTGCTAGGATTACAGGCTTGAGCCACTGCGCCCGGCCTTGAGACCCCTTCTTAATAAAAAAAGAATAACAACTTTTTTTTTTAATAGAAAAGTTTTTTTTTTTTGTTTGTTTGTTTTTTAGACTGAGTCTTGCTCTGTCCCCCAGGTTGGAGTGCAATGGTGTAATCTCGGTTCACTGCAATCTCCGCCTTCTGGGTTCAAGCGATTCTCTTGCCTCAGCCTCCCAAGTAGCTGGGATTATAGGTACCTGCCACCATGCCCGGTTAATGTTTTACATTTTTAGTAGAGACGGAGTTTCACCATGTTGGCCAGGCTGGTCTCAGGTGGGCCACTCCTGACCTCAGGTGATCCACCTGCCTCTACCTCCCAAAGTGCTGGGATTATAGGCATGAGCCACCTCACCAGGCCAAGATTTTTTTTAAAGAAAGGAAAAGGATTTTTACTTTCTTTTGGGTCAATGGAAAGGATAAACAGAAATAATAAATCCTTTTCCAACATAATGAAAGCAATAGAAATGCTAAATTATAATTGGAACCATTTCAACAGTGCCCAAAGGAGCTGGGTCAAGCTTTCAGGATGAAGACAACACTTTCATTGGCTCAGGCTAGATGCCTGATTATTTTGTTTTTGATTTTTTTGAGACAGAGTCTTGTTCTGTCACCCAGGATTGAGTGCAGTGGTGGATCTCGGCTCACTGCAGCCTCCTCTTCCTGGCCTAGGCAACATGGTGAGGCAATTCTCATGCCTCAGCCCCCAGAGTAGCTGGGACTACAGGTGTACGCCACCACCCTAAGCTAAGCTTCTTGTATTTTTAGTAGAGACGGGTTTCACCATGTTGACCAGGCTAGTCTCGAGCTACTGACCTCAAGTGATCCACCCGCCTCGGCCTCCCAAAGTGCTGGGATTACAGGCGTGAGCCACCATGCTTGGCCAGATGCCTGACAGTTGCAAGCATCAAGACAGACTACAGACCTTGCCACTAGAGAGGAAAGGCTGGGCTCCCTCACCCCTTTGCCTGGAAGACCACATACCACGGCTCTCCTGTTTCTGCCCACAAAGAGCTCCAGGTGGTCTAGGAAGATTTATATCCGTAGTTGCAGGTTTTGGTCCCAAGGTCTCCATGGTCACTTCTGTCCTTTTGGCATCACAGCTGGTTTGGATTTGAGGCTGGAGTCTTGGAGGCTGAGTTGGGGCTCCCCCACAGCTGATAAGGATGAATCTCTTGGGCCCACTACTGCCACTCTCTCTTCCCTTGGCAGTCAGTGCCGTGATGATGCTGTGGATATTGGCATTGTTGGGGATGGCCACTACTTGGGTGTTGGGCATGGTGGGGTGGTTGATAATCTTGATCCCAGCTGGAAACTTGCAAGAGCTGGACTCTGCCACTTCCTTGGAGGCCTGTGCTTGACTAGGCTCCTGTTGGGCAGGGGATCTCTTAGGTTCCTCCTCTGATGTTTCACTTGGGCCATTTTGAACAGGAAGGGGCAGCCGCCGTCTCTTGAGAATCAATGGCCGACGGGGGCTGGTTTTCATTATGAATCGGTGTTTTCACTCTCCATTGAGAATCACAAGTGTGGACCCTGGAAAATGCAAAGAGCAGCAAGATGTCAGAGATTTTTTTAGGCTGAGAAGAGGTTCTTTAAGATAAAGGTGCTCCTCTTCCTATGACCAGGAACATGAGCTCAAAGGCAGAGGTGAATGTTCCATGGACTTTTGTAAAGACCTCAGATAATAAGGAGATAATAATTGCTAAAATTACAGCAGACAGAAGCAATTCAAAGGGCAAAAATGGGACTGGGTTGGAGATAGCCAAAGATCTCCTTCTTGAAGCTTCAGAATATTTGGCTACAGAAATGGATGGGACAGCTACAAAAATGTGGAAATTGCCTACTATAATATAAATAGATAACTTGCAATGACTGTCCGGACAGCAATGGAAGATGCTAGAATAGAGAGCATATGGTAATTAGGAGTCCCGACAAAACTCTGATCCCATAATCCATTCTAAGATAAAGCCTTTTAATTTTTTTTTTTTTGAGACAGAGTCTCACTCTATCACCCAGGCTGGAGTGCAATGGCACCATCTCAGCTCATTGCAACCTCCACCTCCTGGGTTCAAGCGATTCTCATGCCTCAGCCTCCCAAGTAGCTGGGATTACAGGCACCCACCACCATGCCTGGCTAATTTTTGTATTTTTAGTAGAGACAGGGTTTCACCACGTTGCTCAGGCTGGTCTGAAACTCCTGACCTCAGGTGATAGACTCAGCTCAGCCTCCCAAAGTGCTGGGATTACGGGCGTGAGCCAGGTGCCCAGCCAGGCCTTTTAATTTTTGTGTTACTTTGTAAATAGGACCAGTGCAACAGAATCAGGGAAGAAAGGCAGACTGTACTATTGCCACACCACTGGCAAAATCATCTCCTAGTTTACAAGACCTCACATAAAATGGAAACCTCTACTGAAGACTCATGTAAAGTTGTGCAGCTTGTGCACTGAACAACTCTAGAGAGTGACATTTATTTCTCAGGCTATTATACTTGCTCGAATTTTAAAAGAATATGTTTTCTGGCTGGGTGCAGTGGCTCACGCCTGTAATCCCAGCACTTTGGGAGGCCGAGGCGGGTGGATCACGAGGTCAAGAGATCGAGACCATCCTGGTCAACATGGTGAAACCCCGTCTCT
>NW_016107502.1:123628-131873 GCF_001604975.1 Cebus imitator
TTTTTTTGAGACAGAGTTTTGCTGTGTTGCCAGGCTCCAGGCTGGAGTGCAGTGGTGTGATCTTGGCTCACTGCAACCTCCACCTCCTGGGTTCAAGCAATTCTTCTGCCTCAGTCTCCTGAGCAGCTGGGACCACAGGCGTGCGCCACCATGCCCAGCTAATTTTTGTATTTTTTAGTAGAGATGAGGTTTCACCATGTTGGCCAGGATGGGCTCGATATCCTGACCTTGTGATCTGCCTGCCTCAGCCTCCCAAAGTGCTGGGATTACAGGCCTGAACCACCGCACCCGGCCCTGGCTGTCTCTTTTTTAGGACACTTGTTGTCTCCCTGAAAAGCAACTGCACTTTTTTGACATTTGCCGTCTGCATAGAGTTCACAGGCCCTCCACACCTCTATCTTCAAATCTGTTTTGCTTTCATCTCATATCTTTCCAGGCCTCCCTCTCCGCATCAATCAGTAGATACTGTCTTTTTCCACAGGATATCTAAGTCTTAAGTTTCTCTTCTACTTCCTGACCAACCTCTTACTATTATTGCCGAAATTTTCTTTCTTCTTCTTCTTTTTTTTTTTTTTAAAGACGGGGTTTCACCATGTTGGTCAGGCTGGTCTTGAACTCCCGACCTCAGGTGATCCATCTGCCTTGGCCTCCATATTGCCGACATTTTCTTGCCCGGGAAACCTCCAGAGTGGCTCCTCTAACCCATCCCGGACATCCCGAGCGGGAAAATCTTGCTACATTCTCAAGAACCAGAAGAAGGGTCCTAGCCAAAGGGTAAGATGGAGGCAGTGTTGCCTAGCGGTGAGAGAGCCTGGGGGCAGGGGAGTGTGTACGCAGGTTGGTCTTTGACTCAATATAGTACAAGCTCAGTCTTCATCTCAGCCACAGTCGGCCTAAGTAAGAAAGTAGGTCACCCCAGCCCTCCCGAGGCTGTGGGCAGGGTGCAGAGGTCAGACTTCAGGGAAGTCCAAGGGGCGTTTTAAGTAGTGAGAAGGCCAAGGCCAGGAGGGTGGATGCAGAAAAAATTTGCACCCTGGCTCAGACCTTCCCGTGTGGCCCAAACCTCCACTCGTGGCCCGTGCCCTGCTGCTAGACGCCCTGACCCCCGCACCCGGAGGCCTTGCTCCCCGCCTGTGCCCAGGCCAGGCCTGGGACTCCATTCCTGCCTCCCGCTCACCTCCAGACTGCAGTCGCCGCCGCCGTTGGGCCGTGGCTCCGAAGGCGGGCTCCGGGCTCCTCCAACCTGGGGGCCGAGCCCGGACCCCAGACGGGGACTCGCGCCGGACCGGCCGGGTCCCCGGCGGTGCGGGCGGGGTGGGAACCCCGGGGGATCCCGGGAAGGGAGGGGGTCCCGGGCCGGGGCCGGGGGTGGGGTCTGGCACCGGAGCTTTCAGTTTGTTCCGCTGTTTGAAACTGGCGCCGGCGGAGCGTTAAGGTCACGTGACGGAACGTCGCCAATCGGCGCCCGCTTGTCTCGGCATTCCGGGCTGGAACGCGGCGCGGTCTGACAGGAGCGGCGGCCCCGGCCGGCCCGGGCTGGTAAGGCGGCCCGCTGGCCTGTTCTTGGGGGAAGAGGTGGCCGTGAGGCCGGGGAGGGGCCGGGGGGGTCTCCGCGGCGTGGGTGGGCGAGCGGAGGGACAGTTTGGGGACGCGCGGAGCGGAGTGACCTAGTCACGTCAGGCGACACGCCCCCGTCTCCCCTCAGGCTGTCTGCTCCCCTTTTCAAATGTCGGCTTTACTTGATTTCCTTCCTAGGGGAAATCGTACCCCATTTTCCTACAGCTAACGATTGTTTGCTCCCCCCGATTAGCCTGAGGGTTCTTTGAGGGATGCGTGTGATCTCACCTTTCTTCCATCTTGGAAAAAATGTCGGCATCTTGAGCCCCACGTGAGCGCGAAATGTTCCTGTCTTTTGCCCCTCCCAAAGCTAAGCCTTCGGGTATAACAGACTGTAGTGCTTTATTTATTTACTTAGTCAACCGGTCTAGTTGAACAACTGCTATGTGCCAGGCATCGCTAGGCCCTGGACGTACAATGGCAGACAAGGTTCTTAACTTCTCTTGGACTCACAGCCCAATCCTGGGAGACAGGCTCAGACATTTTTAAGGAATCAAATAAACAAATGTGGGCTGGGTACGGTGGCTCACGCCTGTAATCCCAGCACTTTAGGAGGCCGAGGCGGGTGGATGCCTTGAGATCACGAGTTCAAGACCATCCTGACCAACATGGCGAAACCGCTTCTCTACTAAAAATTAGGCGGGTGTGGTGGTGCGTGCCTGTAGTCCCAGCTACTCTGGAGGCTGAGGTGGGAGGATCACCTGAGCCTGAGAGGTGGAGGTTATGGTAAAGTGTGTTCATACCATTACACTTCACCTGGACAGAGGAAGTGACAGAGGGAGACATCATCTTCAAAACAAACAAACACACAAAAGTGAAATTACAGCTGTAAAGTGAAACAGTAGAGGTTAATGATACTTTGAGTATCTACAGTAAGGAGATCTTGAGAGGTAGGACCGGAAAGGCTTTTCTCATGAGAGCTTGGTGTGAGATCTGGTGCCTTTTACAAAGAAAGGAGGGAACCTCCATAAGCAGAGGGAATCAGGTGTGCAAAGGCTGCATAGCAGGAGTAAGCACGATAAGTATAGGCTAAGGAATACCTGAGGGGTTTGAGCTAATCAACCTGAGTGGAGTGTGGCGTGAGGTGAAGCTGGAGGCAGAGGAAGCAGGCCTTAGCCATACTGAGAAGTTTTGTGCTTATCCAAGAATTAAAGCAAACCAATCATAAGCTTTAAGCAGAAGTGAACTGAGGTCAGATTTGCATTTTAAAAGGTCCCTCTACAGCAGGGTTTGCTAGAGTGGATTAGGGCAGACGAGTTGGATATTGCAATACTCCAGGCAAGAACTGCTTGAACTTGAAAAAGGTTGTCAGAGAGAGAGGAAGAAAGGAAGGAAACAGAGTGAAAAAGGGGCATTATGAAACGTGTTTAAGAGGTAAAGTTGACAGGGCTTGATGGTGGGTTGGATGGGAGGTGAGAGATAGAAGTGTCAAGATATTTGGCTGCATAACTGAAAGAGTAATGACACCATTCCCTGACCAAGAGCCCTGGAAGATAATCACTTTGGCCAAGCGGTGGGGGTGGGGTTGCCGGGGAATGATTGTGAATTCAGTTTTTGTTTTTTACTACAAAGCAACGCTCAGAGTGACTTCAGTTTTTTTGTTTTTGTTTGAGACGGAGTCTCACTCTGTTGCCAGACTGGAGTGCAGTGGTGAGATATAGGCTCACAGCCACCTCCGCCTCCTGGGTTCAAGCGATTCTCTTGCCTCAGCTTCCCAAGTAGCTGGGATTACAGGCACGTGCCACCACACCTAGCTAATTTTTATATTTTTAGTAGAGATGGGTTTCACCATGTTGGCCAGGATGGTCTCGATCTCCTGACCTCGTGATCTGCCTGCCTCAGCCTCCCAAAGTGCTGGGATTACAGGCGTGAGCCACCTTGCCCGGCGGAGTTCAGTTTTTTAAAAAAATTTTATATATTTATTTTTATTTATCTTTTTATTTTTTAGAGACAGGGTCTTGCTCTGTCCCCCAGGCTGAAGTCCAGTGTCATGACCTTGGCTTACTATAGCTTCAGCCTCCTGGGCTTAGGTGATCCTCCCACCTCAGCCTCCTGAATGGCTGGGACTACAGGCACATGCCACTTTGCCCAGCTAATTTTTGTATTTTTTTGTAGAGACAAGGTCTCACTCTTGCCCAGATTGATCTTGAACTCTTGGGCTCAAGTGATCCTCCCACCTTCACCTCCTAAAATGCTGGCGTTACAGGTGTGAACCAATGCATCTGGCCAAGTTCAATTTTAAACTTGTTGAATTTTTTTTTTCTTTTCTTTTTTTGAAACAAGGTTCTGGCTCTGTCGCCCAGGCTGGAGTGCAGTGGTGCGACCTTGGCTCACTGCAAACTTCGCCTCCCGGGCTCAAGTGATCTGTCAACCTCAGCTTCCTGAGTACCTAGGATTACAGATGCCCAACACCAAGCGCACCTGATTTATTGTATTTTTTGTAGAGTTCTGGTTTCGCTATGTTGCCCAGGCCGTTCTTAAACTCATGAGCTCAAGCAATCCGCCTGCCTTGGCCTCTGAAAGTGCTGGGATTACAGGCGTGAGCCACTGCGCTCAGCCTTAAACATGTTGAATTTGAGGTGCATCTGAAATATCTAGTTGCCGTTCAGGTAGGTAATGGGATATTTGGGTCCTAAACTTAAGGAATTCTAAAATGAGTATGTAAATATTGAAGTCATCTACTTAGAGGTGGTTACGGAAATACGGGTAGATGAGTTTGCCTAAGAAAAGTATATAGAGTGAGAACAGCTCCAAAGCACAACCAGAGGGGAAGGACTTAGATACCAGAATGAATTGACCACTAATTAGAGCAGAAAGAAGATAGATGCTGATATGCATAGGTTTATATGTTTGCTTTCTGGAAAATCAGAGTATTTCCTTTGATGTCTTCTATATTCGTTGTCAAGTAGGGAGTAAAATCATTTGTTAACACAAAAGGGGTGTTCTGACATTCTAAGAAAGTGGGCAGGGTGTGGTGATTCACACCTGTAATTCTAGCACTTTGGGAGGCTGAGGCAGGAGAATCACTTGAACCCAGGAGTTCAAGACCAGCCTGGACAACATAGCAAGACCCCATCTCTAAAAAAAATAAAATAAGAAACCAGCCAGGTGTGGTGGTGCTTGTCTATAGTCCCAGCTCTTCAGGAGCCTAAAGCAAGAGGATCTCTTGAGCCCAGGAGTTTGAGACTGCAGTGAGTTATGATCATGTTACTGTAGTCCAGTCTGGACAACAGAGCAGGAACCCATCTCTAACAATAATTTTAAAAATTAAAATAAAAATTTTCAGCCTGGATGTGGTGGCTCAGGCCTGTAATCCCAGCATTTTCAGAGGCTAAGGTGGGCAGATCACCTGAGGTCAGGAGTTCAAGACCAGCCTGGCCAACATGGCGAAACCCCATCTCTACTAAAAAATATAACAATTAGCTGGGCATGGTGATGGATACCTGTAATCCCAGCTACTCAGGAGACTGAGGCAGGAGAATCACTTGAACCTGGGAAGCAGAGGTTACAGTGAGTCTAGATTGCACAACTGCACTCCAGCCTGGGCAACAGAGTGAGACTTCATTTCAAAACTTACAAAAATTTCCACCTTTTTTTTTTCTTTTTTTGAGATAGGGTCTGTCTGTCACCCAGGCTAGAGTGTAGTAGCATGATCATAGCTCACTGCATCTTCAGACTCCTGGGCTCAAGTGATCCTCCCACCTCAGCCTCCCAAATAGCTGAGACTACAGGTGTGTCCCACCATGTCCAACTAATTATTCTTTTAAATTTTTAGTCAAGACGTGGGCTCACTATGTTGCCCAGGGTGGTCTTGAACTCTTGGCCTCAAGCAGTCCTCCCACCTCAGCCTCCTAAAGTTCTGGGATTACAGGCATGAGCTACTGCACCTAGCTTGGAGAAGTTTTAAGATAATCTTTGTGGAGAATGAGTTGATCAAGGAAACAGGATTGCTAAGCAACGTACCCATTTGAAGCTGATGACTTTCAGCAAGTCATGAATTTCAACACTATAGCCGTTGCTACCACTGTCATCTTTCTGCTGGATTTCTATGGTAGCTTTTTGTTTGTTTGTTTTCCAGACGAAATCTTGCTCTGTTGCCCAGGCTGGAGTGCAGTGGCGCTTGGCTCTCTGCAACCTCCACCTCCCAGGTTCAAGCAATTCTCCTGTCTCAGCCTCCCAAGTAGCTGGGATTATAGGTGTATGCCACGATGCCTGGCTAATTTTTGTATTTTTAGTAGAGATGGGTTTCCCCATGTTGGCCAGGTAGTGTTGAACTCCTCCTGACCTCAAGTGATCTGCCTGCCTCGACCCCACAAAGTGCTGGTACTACAGGCGTGAACCACCACATCCGGCCTCTCTATACTTTTTATCCCTTTCCAACTAGAATGTAAGCACCACAATGGCAGAGGCTTTATTTTATTCTCTGGTATATATTTTCAGCACCTGGAACAGTGCCTAGCACACAGTAAGCACTCAGTAAATATTTTCAAGTGAGTGAATGAACAAATAGATGTATTTGTATTTTGTGTTCTTCATAAGGTGTTAGTTCCTTGAGAATAGAGACTTTGTCCTTTTTTTCTTTACCTGTAATTCTACTGCCTAATTATGTAAGTCAAAGCATGGTTTTTGTTGTTGTTGATTGAATGGATTATGAACGTATAGAACCAACCTACTCCGTTGTGTGACTTTCCAGCATGTTCAGCTGCACCTCTAATTTACTTCTCTACCTATTGCATTCAACCTTGTGCCCTACCATTCCACTGAAGCAGCTCTTATTAACGTTGATCTGGGGCAGGCGTGGTGGCTCATGCCTATATTCCCAACACTTTGCGTGGCCGAAGCAGGATTACTTGAGCCCAGGAGTTCGAGACTAGTCTGGGCAACAAAGCAAGACTCTATCTCTAAAAAAAATAGTAAAACTTTTTAAAAAAGATGCTCAAGGCACCTTGTAAGAAAAGTCGGGTTGGAGAGGAGTGCGGAAAAAGGAAACAGGGAACTCAGAAGGCTACCAGAAGCGCCAGGCATGGTGACTCATACTTGTAATCCCAGCACTTTGGGAGGCCTAGGCGGGTAGATCAGTTGAGGTCAGGAGTTCAAGACCAGGTTGGCCAAAATGGTGAAACCCCATCTCTACTTAAAATATAAAAATTAGCCGGACCTGGTGGCAGGCAACTATAATCCCAGCTACTTGGGAGGCTGAGGCAGGAGAATCGCTTGAATCTGAGAGGCGGAGGTTGCAGTGAACCAAGATTGAGCTACTGCACTTCAGCCTGGGTGAAAGAGTGAGACTCTGTCTCAAAAGATAAAAGTACAGAGAGTCAAATAAGACAAGGGTTTGAGTTGACTGTTATTTTAGACATAGTTGTTAGGGAATGCCTATCTGAAGAATTACTGGTAATCTCAGCAATTTGGAAGGTAGAGGAGGGAAGGATTGCTTGAGCCCAGGAGTTTGAGACCAGCCTAGGCAACACAAGGAGACCTCGTCTCTACAAAAAATTAAAAAAAAAAAAAAAAAAGCCAGATGCAATGTGCTCACTTGTAGTTCCAGCTACTCAGGAAGCTGATGTGGAGGATTGCTTGGGCTGTAGAGGTTGAGGCTGCAATGATCCATGATCACACCACTGCATTCCAGCCTGGGTGACACAGCGAGACTCCATCTCAAAAAAAAAAGGACAAAGAAAACCTGGAGTGTGGTGGCTCGCATCTGTAATCCCAGCACTTTGGGAGGCTGAGGTGGGCAAATCGCATGAGCTCAGGAATTCAAGACTAGCCTGGACAACACGACAAAACCCTCTCTCTACAAAAAATACAAAAATTAGCCAGTGTTGTGGCATAGTCCCAGCTACTTGGGAGGCTGAGGTGGGATGATCACCTGAGTCTGGGAGCTCAAAGCTGTAGTGAGCTGTGATTGTGCCACCGTATTCTAGCCTATGTGACAGATAAGACCCAGTCTCAAAAAATAATAATAATAATAAAGAACACTGGCTGGCTGGATACTTGATAATGTTAAGGAGTTTATGTTTTTATTTAGTCATATTAATGGGAATGATAGAACATACTTTTTTTTTTTTTTTTTGAGATGGAGTTTCGCTCTTCTTGCCCATGCTGGAGTGCAATGGTGCAATCTCGGCTCACCGCAACCTTTGCCTCCTGGGTTTGAGCGATTCTCCTGCCTCAGCCTCCTGAGTAGCTGGGATTATAGGCATGCTCCACCATGTCCGGCTAATTTTGTATTTTTAGTAGAGATGGGGTTTCTCCACGTTGGTCAGTCTGGTCTTGAACTCCCAACCTGTGGTGATCTACCTGTGGTGATCTGCCTTCCTCGGCCTTCCAAAGTGCTAGGATTACAGGCATGACCCACTGAGCCCGGCCAATAGAACATATTTTCTTCAAAATAATGCAGGGGTAGAAGAAGTGGCTAGGGGTATAGATGAGTCAAGATTAGCCTGGTTGATAGTTATTGGAGCTGGATGTTTGGTACACAGGGCACATTATTATATTATTCAGTCTACTTTAGTGTGTATTTGATGTTATCTAGAGTTAAAAATTTTTTAAAAAGCCAGCTGGGATCAAATTGTTCTGCTTGAAAATCTGCCATGACTACTCAGGATAAAGTCCAAACTCATAT
>NW_016107502.1:132763-135434 GCF_001604975.1 Cebus imitator
TGCCTCCTGGGTTCAAGCAATTCTCCTGCCTCAGCCTCCCGAGTAGCTGGGACTACAGGCACGCGCCACCATGCCCAGCTAATTTTTTGTATTTTTAGTAGAGACGGGGTTTCACCTTGTTGACCAGCATGGTCTCGATCTCTTGGCCTCGTGATCCACCCGCCTCGGCCTCCCAAAGTGCTGGGATTGTAGGCGGGAGCCATAGCACCCGGCCAGTTATTCATCTTTAAATTCCCAGCACCTAGCATGACATTTAGTGCATACTCAATAAATGTTTGTTAGATGAATGTTGAATATGAATACTATGTTTTGATTGGTGGTGTAGACTTTAGGAGGCTATGTTCCCCACAGCCTCGAGATTTACAGTAGAATTGGCTGGCAGAGGATCAGGAAAATCTAGGGAATCATCTGAATTATTTGTTCCCAGCTTTTGTTTCTTCTCTACAGGCATGGGTTGGAATTGGAGCCTATCTCCCATCCCGAAGGCTATCAGCATCATGTGGTTACTAACTGTTCCTCATTCACCGGTTGATGCCTCCCAGAAAAAAACGCCGCCAGCCTTCCCAGAAAGCCCAGCTGCTGTTCCACCAACAACCACTGGAGGGCCCCAAACACTGCTATGCATCTCCACAGCTCCCCATGACTCACACTCGACAGGTGCCCAGCAAGCCCATTGACCACAGCACCATCACTTCCTGGGTAGGGCCATGGGATTATTACTTCGACTTTTACTGTTAGGTTTTCCAGAATGCTGACTCTTCTGCCCCTTGAACCAGGGCCTCCAAAGAATAAGACTCATGGGGGCAGGGGCAGGGAGTTAATGTATTCTTTCTGTCTGTGGCCAGCCATGTTCTCTGGTACGTCGTCTTTTCTCCGTTCAAACTGAGGAATGGGTTAGTTGGAACTGGAGTCTTTCTCTTTCCCTATTTTCATCTGAAAGAGTTCAGTGTAGAAGTTTTTTTACCCATTAGCTGGATGAGACAGCCAGATATATGGCAGAACAAGTAAGAAATGAGAATGTTTCCTAAACTTCATGTGAAAGGTGGAGTATTTAGCTAGATACTCTGTTTATCATTTAATGGACTGAACCTTGAACAATAAAAACCCCATAAGAATAGCATATGTCATATTTTGGGCCGGGCGCGGTGGCTCAAGCCTGTAATCCCAGCACTTTGGGAGGCCGAGGCGGGTGGATCACGAGGTCAAGAGATCGAGACCATCCTGGTCAACATGGTGAAACCCTGTCTCTACTAAAAATACAAAAAATTAGCTGGGCATGGTGGTGTGTGCCTGTAATCCCAGCTACTCAGGAGGCTGAGGCAGGAGAATTGCCTGAACCCAGGAGGCGGAGGTTGCGGTGAGCCGAGATCGCGCCATTGCACTCCAGCCTGGGTAACAAGAGCGAAACTCCGTCTCAAAAAACAAACAAACAAACAACAACAAAAAAAAGAATAACATATGTCATATTTTGACCACTTAAAAGCCCTTGGAAGAGAGGTCGGTTGTGGTGGCTCATGCCTGTAATCCCAGCACTTTAGGAGGCCAAGGCAGGAGGATTGCTTGAGCCCAGGAGTTTGAGACTAGCTTGGGCAACATAGTGAAACCCCACCTCTACTAAAAATAGTATAAAAATTAGCTGGGCGTGGTGGTGCGCACCTGTAGTCCCAGCTATTTGAGGGCAGATCACTTGAGCCCAGGAGGCCAAGGCTGTAGTGAGTCGAGATTGCGCCACTGCAGTCCAGCCTGGGCGACAGAGTGAGACCCTGTCTAAAAAAGGAATTTTTAAAACCCACCCAAATGCAGGAACACATACAGCAGAGAGGGTCAGCAAAGAAAACAGACAAAACAGAGTCTTCAAAAAAAAAAAAAAAAAAAAGCAGCAGCAGCAGCCCTGGGAAGAGAATATAACCACTATACAACAAGGAAGTAGTATAGCAAAAGGGCCAGACAAAAGCATAAGCTTGGCTTAGGAGTATTTAATAAATATAACTTATTCAGGATTGCTTGGAAGAACCATAATACCTGCTACAGGATTGTGGAAGAACCCTAAACATCAGAATTTTGTGGATGAGAATAGGAATGAACATTTATTGAACATTCATTATAGGCCAGGTCCTCTGCTAGTTCTCACTCACTATGCTTGGAGTGGGCTATTCATTATTTACTGAGGGCCTTCTTTGTTCCAGGCATTCTGCTAGGTGCTGGGAATCAAGAACAAGACTGCTGGTCTCTACTTTCATGAAGTTTAAAGATAAATAAAGCCAGGCGTGGTGGCTCACGCCTGTAATCCTAGCACTTTGGGAGGCTGAGGTGGGTGGATCACCTGAGGTCAGGAGTTCAAGACCAGCCTGGCCATCATGGTGAAACCCCATCTTAAAAAAAAAAAAGATAAATAAGTTATATCCAGGGCAGGTGTTGTGGCTCACACCTTTAATTCCAGCACTTTGGGAGGGTAGGCTGGGTGGATCACTTGAGGTCAGGAGTTTGAGACCAGTCTGGCTAACACGGTGAAACCCCAACTCTACTAAAGATACAGAAATTGCCTGTGTGCCATGGCTCACCTCTAATCCCAGCACTATGGGAGGCCGAGGCAGGTGGATCACCTGAGGTTAGGAGTGCAAGGCCAGCCTGGTCAACATGGTAATACCCTGTCTCTACTAAAAATACAAAA
>NW_016107502.1:141394-142908 GCF_001604975.1 Cebus imitator
GGTTGAACCTGGGAGGCAGAGGTTGCAGTGAGCTGAGATAGTGCCACTGTGCTCCAGCCTAGACATCAGAGTGAGACTCCATCCCAGGGGGAAAAAAAAAGTTATGATATATGATGTGATGAAGTGAAAGAGACATCATCCCCTTTCCTACACATGATGAAACTGAAAGCCAGAGAGACAGAATAACTTGCCCAAAGCTTCCTGTTATTATACCATTAGACAGCTATTTTAGTTTTGTGTTCATTACTATAGTGGACTCCGATTTAAAGTCCGCTCATCAGATATAGTTTCCTCTCTTAGGTTACTACTTGGTAGTTGGCTCACCTCACTTTTTTTTTTTTTTTTTTTTTTTTTAAGGTATCACCTGATTTTGATACAACAGCAGGAAGTTTGTTCCCAGCCTACCAGAAACACCACCACCAAGACCGGGCGAGACATTTAAGTCGAAAATCTACCACTTCCAAGTTTCCACGTCTAACTTTTAAGAGTCCACAATCTTCCCGTTCAGAGACACTGGGGATCCCCTTAATCAGGGAGTGCCCCAATCAATCAGAAAAGGATGTTTCCAGAAGACCCTTAGTTCCAGTGCTCAGTCCCCAAAGCTGTGGGGACATGTCAGCTCAGGCACTTCAGAGCTTACCTTATGTGTTCATTCCACCTGATATCCAGACCCCAGAGTTATCGTCTATGAAGGAAGAACTCATTCCCCCAGATCAGAAGGAAAACCTTTCAAGCTGCTCTCTTCACACTGGCACTCCCAGTAGCCCAGAGCCTGGACCTGTTCTGGTTAAAGACACCCCTGAGAACAAGTATGGAATAAAGGTCACATGGAGGAGACGACAGCACCTGCTTGCTTACCTCAGAGAGAGAGGGAAACTGAGCAGAAGCCAATTCCTTGTGAAAAGCTGACTGCCATCAGCAATCTCAATAGAAAGGAGATATGTTTTCTGGAGTCATAAGGGAATTCAATTCCAGAATTTTTTTTTTTTGAGATACTGTATTGCTCTGTCACCCAGGCTGGAGTGCAGTGGTACAATCTCACTACAACCTCCACTTCCCAGGTTCAAGAATTTTCCTGTTTTAGCCTCCCCAGTAGCTGGGATTATAAGCGCCTGCCACCATGCCTGGCTAATTTTTTTTGTATTTTTAATAGAGACAGGGTTTCACCATGTTGGCCAGGCTGGTCTCAAACTCCTGACCTCAAGTGATCTGCCTGCCTCAACCACACCCAGCCAAGATTTGTTTTCTAAAATACTTTGTGTCCTAAACTGTTGAGTTTAGTGTCATGAACTGTTTACTTCGTATTTTTGTTTAAATTTTTAAAGTATCTTGTAATAACTGTTTAAAATGTATGTAAATAAATGGCTACAGAAAGTTTTTTTTTAAGAGAATCTTGCTTCTGGCTGGGCGTGGTGGCTCACACCTATAATCTCAGCACTTTGGGAGGCCAAGGCAGGCAGATCACCTGAGGTCAGGAGTTCGAGACCAGCCTGGCCAACATGGTGAAATGCTGT
>NW_016107502.1:143308-147667 GCF_001604975.1 Cebus imitator
TTTTGAGACGGGGTTTTACCATGTTGGCCAGGCTGGTTTTGAACTCCTGACTGTGTGATCCACCTGCCTTGGCCTCCCGAAGGGCTGGGATTACAGGCATGAGCCACCGTGCTTGGCCCATTCTGCAATTTTTTTTTTTTTTCCAGGACAAGGAGCAATTTATTTCACAGCTGAGCGAAGGATGAGGCCCACAGCCTCGGTAGCAGCAGAGGCAGCTTCTGCCCGCCTAGCCCTCTTTTCCTGGTATGGGAGCCAAAGGCCAGGTCAGAAGCAAGGGAGACAGCCAGGGCACAGCCCTCCCGCCACAGAGCAGCAGCAGGCAGCAGTAGCAGCAGCAGGTTAAGGGGTGGAGGAGGGGGAGTGTTAGTCTGGCTGGCTGACTCCCATCCCCCTGTGGATAGTGTTTGCTGAGGGTTGGGGGACCTAGACTGCTAGGTGGGGGGCATCTGGAGTGGCTCATTGAGCTGTGAAGATGCGGCTAGAAATGTCATCCAGGAGCCAGTCAATGCCCTGCAACAGGTTCTCCCTGGTGATGGCACTGCAGCCCTGGATGCACCAGTGGTGGCTGCGGATGGAGTCCAGCTCCAGGGCCTCACGGATGGCGTTAGAGGACAGTGCTTCAGGCAGGTCCTGCTTGTTGGCAAAGATAAGGAGGGTTGCTCCGGCCAGGCGCTCCTCCAGCAGTAGGCTCTGGAGCTCCCGCTGCCAGTCCTGCATGCACTGGCGGTCCGTGCTGTCCACCACCCAGATGAGGCCGTCAGTGCTCTCAAAGTAGTTCCGCCAGTAGGACGGCAGGGACTTCTGGCCGCCCACATCCCAGATGTTCAGCTTGAATCCTCAGTGCTCCAGGGTCTTGATGTTGAAGCCCAGTGTTGGGGAGATGGTGTCGATGTCCCCCCCATTGAACTTCTTCAGGATGGTTGTCTTCCCAGCATTGTGCAGGCCACGCATGAGCAGTCGCACCTCCCGCTTTTTCTGCTTCATCTTCAGAAGGGTCAGGATCCCCATGGTCCCTGGAGCCGCCTCCTGGCCACCGTTTCTTCCCATTCTGCATTTTTGAGTACCATCTCTGTCAGGCTCAGTGGCAGTTTGTGACCTGATGAAGAAAAAAAAAACTTTGTGACTCTATGGTTGACTGCCACCTCTGCAATCTTGACTCATCTGCTCAAAGGCAAGAAGGGCAGCAAGCCCTGTTTTAGGGACTACATGAGATCAGGGTAGATAAAGGGGACATAGATGAGTCCTTTAGGATTGCTGGTGTTTTGAGTTTTTTTTCCTAACCGAAGCAATCTGTAAATATTAAATAGAATGGTTTCTTAGAGTAACTGTAAAACTGTGTAAATAAATATGGAAAGTTTTCAGAGAATTATTTATTGTAATTAATGCAGAAGGACTTCCTAAGTCAACAGAATGTCTTAGATGGCCTTTTACTCAGACAAGTAGAATCTCATTAAACCACATTCATTCAGCATTTAAGAACCTACTGTGTCAGGTGCAGCCCCAACTAGGTCAAGCAGGGATTACTCTGCATATTTTACAGATAGGAATTTGAGGCAGAGAATGAACCATGCACACGGTCATGATGGATGGAAAAAATCAAACTCTGTGACACTATGGTTGACTGCAGTGAGTGCAGGCTGAGCCAGGCAGTGTAACGCTCCACTCTCAGCGTGTGCCTCCTGAAGTACTAACTTGTAGGTTCAAAACCAACGTGGAAACAACTTTGACCTTGGAATGCCCTAAAGCCATTTGTGCAGTGACTTGTCAGGACTCAGGATGTTTTGTAGGGACGATAATGTGCATGTCCGCAGGGAGAAAGGGACTGACACTTGGGGATGCGATTTATTGGAGACAAGTACACATTTAGATGGGGTCTCACTGTGGGCTATGGATGTTTGAGGAAGGCCCACAGGCACTGGAGAGGTAGATGGAAAGAGTCTCCAGGCCGGGAGCATGGCTGTAATCCCAGCACTTTGGGAAGCCGAAGCAGGTGGATCATTTGAGGTCAGGAGTTCCAGACCAGTCTGGCCAACATGGTGAAACCCTGTCTCTACTAAAAATACGAAAAATAGCCTCGTGGTAGTGGCCCGTGCCTGTAATCCCAGCTACTCGGGAGGATGAGGCAGGAGAGTCGCTTGAGCCTGGGAGGCGGAGGTTGCAGTGAGCCAAGACTGGGCCACCACACTGCAGTCTGAGCGAGAGTGAGACCCTGTCTCAAAAGAAGAAAAGAAAAAAAAAGTCTGGATACCTTGGTGTGTTTTAGGGGAGTCTGTAAAGCAGGTATAGGAATGATCTAAAAGTTTGGGCTGGATTAGGGGAGACTGAAAGAGTTCTGTGGAGTTGAAAGTCAAGGCCAGCCTATGGAAGATGCGTTTCACTGGTAGTGACTGCTGGAGAGGGTACCAGAGTGGGACCACGAAGGCCGCTGGTATCAGGGCAGGGGCTGGAATGGGAGGCAGCAAAGGTCTGGACATCCTCACAGAGCAGACCTCGGGAAGAGCTCTGGGGGGGCTCGATAAAAATGGCGGGGTTGCGGGGAGCCGTTGCGTGCGTGGCGGTTGGTGGGGGGTATGGGCGACTCCTCTGACGCGACTTACCCGTTGACCGCTCGGCGGGCGCAGCCAAGGCAAACACATCCTTCCGCCTTCAGTCCCGGCCCCGCGAAACGCTCCAGCGGACCAAGCCCTGACGCGCGTCACCTCGCCCCCGCGCAGGCGCGCTTAACTCCCGCGCGCCTCCCGCCCCTTAGCAACCCTCGGGCATCTTTGGGCCCGGCAGTAGCCAATGAGACAGGAGCCGCGAGCACACGGACCAATCGGCGGCGGCGACAGTGCGGAATGAGGTTGCCAGGAGGCGGGACGCGGCGGCGTGCCAGCCTCGCCACTCTAGCTACGGCGGCGAAGGGTGTGTACGTGGTGGTGGGCGCTTCTTCGAGGCAGGCATGGAGGCTTCGCGCTGCCTGCTTGGTCCCAGCGGCGACAGGTCAGATAGGGCCCTGGCAGGTCTCCTCCTGAGTGAGGCGGAGGGGCGAAGCCAGAAGGCTGAGGTCCTCTCCGGGGGTCCTGCGGGGAAAGGGCGGGACTCGGGACTTGGCGACCCAGGGAGGGACTGATTTCAACTGACCCCTCGCCCCACTCGCGTGTGGGGACCCCTTTCTCAAGTGCAGCGGCGTCTCTACAGCCCGCGCCATGGGCAGAGACCTTGGTTCAGGTCCCTGCTCAGGAACTTCTGTAGTTTTCGTGTCGGGCTCCCCCGGCCCCTCTGGGCCTCGGGTTTCTCTCGGGGGAGACGCGCTGGCCCCACTCCGCTTATACGCCCAATGGTGTAACAGCCGAGAGGGGGACCCAGCCCTTCCCGGGAGGCGGAGAGGGAGATTGCGGGTGACGTTTAGTAACTTGTTCTGACGCCGCTGCTTTGGACGGGTAACGCTGAATTCTGGAGCAGAGTCCGAGGAGTGGAAACGCGAAACCCTTTCCTCTCTGCTTTCCAGTAGTTGTTCCTGATTCGGGACAGTCTGTCTGATTTGCGAGTGGGCCACACCCCTTGTTTGTGTGCCTCTTTCTTTACCAGAGGGAGAGCCTGGGAAAGAAAAGGGATCCAAAATCTCAGCATGTCACTTTCTTGTTCGTTGGGTTAATGAGAAGTTAATGGGGAGCCGTTTGAAATCATTGGTTAGAAACGTTGGCGTCATCTGAGGATTTAAGTCCTACACGCCAACTGTATACCCTGCTTTTTGTTCCATGACCAAAACAAAGATTTGGGGCCGGGCGCAGTGGAACACGCCTATCATCCCCAGCACTTTGGGAGGCCGAAGCGGGAGGATCGCTTGGGCTTAGGAGTTCGAGACCAGCCTGGAAAACATGGCAAGACCCCCCCCCCGCCTCCAATGCGCATTTCTTAAAAAAAAAAAAAAAAAAAATGGCCGGTCGCGGTGCTGTAATCCCAGCACTTTGGGAGGCCGAGACGGGCTGATTGCCTGAGCTCAAGAGTTCGAGACCAGCCTGGGCAACACAGTGAAACCCCGTCTCTACTAAAGTACAAAAGAATTTAGCCAGGCGTGGTGGCAGGTGCCTGTCGTCCTAGCAACTCGGGAGACTGAGGCAGGAGAATTGCTTGAACCTGGGAGGTGGAGATTGCAGTGAGCCGAGATTGCGCCACTGAACTCCAGCCTGGGAGTGAGAGTCCATCTCAAAAAAATAAAATAAAAATAAAATTTAGCTGACGGTTGTGCGCACCGGTAGTTTCAGCTACTCGAGAGGCTGAGGTGGGAGAATTCATTGAACCCGGAGTTCCAAACTCCTGTGATCGACCACTGAGCTTGGGCAACACAGTGAAGTCCTGTCTCCTTAAAAAAAAAAA
>NW_016107502.1:147862-148917 GCF_001604975.1 Cebus imitator
CATGTTGACCAGGATGGTCTTGATCTCTTGACCTCGTGATCCACCCGCCTCGGCCTCCCAAAGTGCTGGGATTACAGGCTTCAGCCACCGCGCCCAGCAATTTTAAACCTTTTTTAAAAATTGTCCCAAAGTTGTTGGGGGTAAAGAACAACTATTTTCCATTTTCATCAAGTTCTATTGAGGTGGATAGCTATACCCTGAAATTTGTTCACTGTACTTCCCCTGCTGTCCCCCAAAGTCGAGGAAGAAAACTACACTTTGCAGGTGTAAGTGCTAGGGGAGATAAGGTTAGTATTCAGCATCTCTGGTTGAATTCGGAAAATATTTCTTCAGTTGTGGGCGCTCAGTTTTAAGTCAATGAATTTAAATCAGTAAGTTTCATGGGTACCAGATGTTTGATGACTCATGATTTTTGATTTAAAAAAAAAGGGATGGGGGATTAACTTTGAAATTGGAACCAGGAGGCAAAATGGTTTTGATTTATTGGTCCTGAAGCTTAAAGGTATAATTTGTAAGTTTTCCCTCCTTTTTCTTCCAAAAGAAACTAGCTCTTTAAATTTTATTTTATTTTCATTTAATTTTAATTTTTTTTTTGAGGCAGGATCTCACTCTGCCACCCAGGCTGGGATGTGGTGGGCAATCTCAGCTCACTACAACCTCTTCTTCTCTGTGGTTAAGCGATCCTCCCACCTTAGCATCCCTGGTAGTTGGGACCACAGGTGTGTGACACCACCCAGCTGATTTCTTGTATTTTTTGTAGAGATGGGATTTCTCCATGTTGCCCAGGCTGGTGTCGAACTGAGCTTAAGCAATCTGTCTGTCTCAGCCTCCAAAACTGCTGGAATTACCGGTCTAAGCCACTGCACTTGGCCCTAAATTGTAAAATTGACATCAAAGGGGAATGTGTGAGTCACTAAATGTTTCTCCTGCCCTCTAATGTTAGTGTAACTTCTATCACTGCTTAACTCATTTGTTACTAAGGGGGAGTCTCGCTTTTTTCTCTTTTTTGGCTTCAGATTATGTGTTTAATGTTTTGTTTTTTTTTTTTTTTGAAA
>NW_016107502.1:149443-150697 GCF_001604975.1 Cebus imitator
ACCACCACGCCCAGCTAATTTTTTGTATTTTTAGTAGAGACGGGGTTTCACCGTGTTGACCAGGATGGTCTCGATCTCTTGACCTCATGATCCACCCGCCTCGGCCTCCCAAAGTGCTAGGATTACAGGCTTGAGCCACCGCGCCCGGCCCGACAAGGTCTCATTATGTTGCCTAGGCTGGTCTTGAACTCCTGGTCTCAAGTGATCCTCCTGTCTCATCCTCCCAAAGTGCTGGGATTACAGGGGTGAGCCTCCAGGCTTGGCCTGTTTTTCTTATATCTGAAATATTTAATGAAAATAGGAGCTGAAATTTGAAACAACACTCAGGACCTTTGTTAAGGCTAGGCATTTTATAATATAGATTCCCTGGAGATGATAGGGGTTGGCTGGTGCTCCTTGAGCCTTATCTGGCCTTTTGTAAGTGATAGAGAATTGAAGGCGTAATTCCCGCTGTGGTGTGACCTTGTGAGCTGGAGTCATCTAAGAAGTCGCAGTCTGTGGTTTATCCATATGCCATGATTTCTCTTTAGAAATATGAACAGTAGGTTGGGTGTGGTGGCTCATGCTTGTAATCCCATCACTTTGGGAGGCTGAGATGGGAGAATCACCTGAGTTCAGGAGTTCAAGACCAGCCTGGCCAACATGGTGAAACCCTGTTTCTTTCTTTCTTTTCTTTCTTTTTTTTTTTTTTTTTTTTTTTTTTTTTTTTTTTTTTAATTTCCTATACCTCTTTCTTAATGTGTAATATTTTATCTTTCTTTCTCTTTTCTTTTTTCTTTTTTTTGATGGAGTCTTGCACTGTCATGTGGGCTGGAATGCAATGGTGTGATCTTGGCTCACTGTAACCTCCACCTCCCAGGTTCAAGTGATTCTCCTGCCTCAGCCTCTCGAGTAGCTGGGATTACCTGTGCACACCACCACATCCAGCTAAATTTTTGTATTTTTAATTGAGATGGGGTTTCACTATGTTGGCAAGACTGGTTTCGAACTCCTGCCCTCATGATCCGCCTGCCTCAGCCTCCCAAAGTGCTGGGATTACAGGTGTGAGCCACAGCATCCAGCCGAAACCCCGTTTCTAATAAAAATACAAAAATTAGCCGGACATGGTGACAGGCTCCTATAATCCCGGCTACTTGGGAGACTGAGGCAAGATAATTGCTTGAACCCGGGAGATGAAGGTAACCGTGAGCTGAAACTGTGCCATTGCACCCTAGCCTGGGCAACAAGAACAAAACTCCATCTCAAAAAAAAAAA
>NW_016107502.1:154382-155787 GCF_001604975.1 Cebus imitator
CGATCTCGGCTCACCGCAACCTCCGCCTCCTGGGTTCAGGCAATTCTCCTGCCTCAGCCTCCTGAGTAGCTGGGATTACAGGCACGCGCCACCATGCCCAGCTAATTTTTTGTATTTTTTAGTAGAGACGGGGTTTCACCATGTTGACCAGGATGGTCTCGATCTCTTGACCTCGTGATCCACCTGCCTCGGCCTCCCAAAGTGCTGGGATTACAGGCTTGAGCTTCTCATGTTCTTTTTTCAAAAAAGTTTTATCAGATCACCTAAGAGGTAGAAAACAGACTTAACCAGTGCTTAAAAATGCTTAGATTAACTAATACTTGACTACAGTATAATTAGTAAATATTAAGGCTACTGTAAAGGCCTAATAATATCTAATATACATGTATTTCCTCAAGTGTGAAGGCTATTTACACACCTAGAAAGGAAAGAATAATCCCTGAATAAAGAGTGCTAATCTGTAATAGATTTTTCTTTCAGGGTTCTTCTGTTCTATACAGGCAGATGTAGACTTTTTTTTGGAATAGTTTTTTTTTTTTAGGATGCGGTGTCCCTATGTTGCCAATGCTGTTCTCCACCTCCTGGGGCTTAAGTGATCTTCCCACCTTGACCTCCCAAAGTACTGAGATTACAGGCATGAGCTACCACACCCAACCTGAAATAGCTTTAATTGCTGATTTCGCTCATTCTTTCCTATGGAACTCTGCTGTTTTCTCTTTATTTGTGCCCAGTGAAAGGAGAACTGTTTCATCTTTTTTTTTTTTTTTGAGACAGAGTTTCGCTCTTGTTCCCCAGGCTGGAGTGCAATGGCACAATCTCAGCTCACTGCAACTTCTGCCTCCCAGGTTCAACCAATTCTCTTGCCTCAGCCTCCCAGGTAGCTGGGATTACAGGCGTGCACCACCAGGCCTGTTTTTAATAGAGACAGGGTTTCTCCATGTTGGTCAGACTAATCTCAAACTCCCAACCTCAGGTGATCTGCCTGCCTTGGCCTCCCAGAGTACTGGGATTATAGGCGTGAGCCACCATGCCGGGCCCCGTTTCGTCTTAACAAGAGGAAAACAATGCTTGAATTGGCTGCGTGCCATGACTCATGCCTGTAGTCCTAGCACTTTGGGAGGCCGAGGCGGGCAGATCACTTGGGGTCAGGAGTTCGAGACCAGCCTGGCCAATGTGGTGAAACCCCATCTACTAAAAACACACATAAAAAATCACCTGGGCATGGTGGTGGGTGCTTATAATCCTAGCTCCTCAGGAGACCGAAGCAGAAATGCTTGAACCTGGGAGGCAGAGGTTGCAGTAAGCCAAGATAGGACCACTGCACTCAAACCTGGATGACAGAATAAGACTCTGTCTCAAAAAAGAAAGAATGCTGAAATTACTCAGAGGAGTTGAAGCTGCCTTA
>NW_016107502.1:160239-164947 GCF_001604975.1 Cebus imitator
GTTTCTCCATGTTGGTCAGGCTGGGCCCAAACTCCTGATTTCAGGTGATCTGCCTGCCTCGGCCTCCCAAAGGGTTAGAAATTACAGGCGTGAACCACAACACCTGGCCCGAAATATTTTTGAAATATGCTTCTGGAAAAATAAAATTATTGCTATTTAGCTTTGCAGGAAGAAACTTCAATAAATCTACAAGCTAGGTATTATAATCTCATTTTACAGAGAGATATGAAACTCATATGAAAGGAGTTCACCTCCTTTCTCCCCAAATTCATTTAGAGCATCTGTGAGTTTCATATCTCTCTGTAAAATGAGATTATAGTGCCTGCTTTGTAAAGCTTATTGTGAGAATTAGCTAATAGATATTTAATATAATTCCTGACATGCAGTATTAAGTATTCACTAAGTGGAACTGTACTTAAGTGCAACTAGCAGAGTGATAACATATTTTAACAGTGTTTCAGTAACAATGCAGTTTTTGACTTCCAAAGATTTTTTTTTTTTGAAACAGAGTCTTGCCCTGTTGCCAGGCTGGAGTGCAGTGGCACATTTTCAGCTCATGGTAACCTCCGCTTCCCGGGTTCAAGCAATTCTCCCTGCCTCAGCTTCCCGAGTAGCCAGGATTACAGGTGCCTGCCACCATTCCTGGCTAATTTTTGTATTTTTAGTAGAGCTCGGGTTTCGCCATGTTGGGCAGAGTGGTCTCAAACTCCTGATCTCAGGTGATGCACCCGCTTTGGCCTCCTGAAGTGCTGGGGTTATAGGTATGAGCCACCACATCCAGCCTAAAGATTTTTTTCATACAGGGGGTATTCTTAGAAATGTCTGGGTTTCCAACATTTGAAAGATTATGCAGAAGTTTTTGAAAGGCGGTAAAATATTATGATGAAATCATTAGTCTTCTCACTGAAGTGAAGCTTAAGGTAATACATTCATTTGTAGTATTAAAAAGTATTGAACGCCGGGTGCAGTGGCTCACGCCTGTAATCCCAGCACTTTGGGAGGCTGAGGTGGGCAGTTGACGAGGTCAAGAGATCGAGACCATCCTGGCCAACATGGTAAAACCCATCTCTACTAAAAATACAAAAATTAGCTGGGCTTGGTGGCATGCACCTCTAGTCTCAGCTACTTGGGAGGCTGAGGCAGGAGAATAGCTTGAACCCGGGAGGCGGAGATTGCAGTGAGCTGAGATTGTGCCACTGTACCCCAGCCTGGTGACAGAGTGAGACTCTGCCTCAAAAACAAAAATAATCTTCCCAAGCATGGTGATTTATGCCTATAGTCCTAGCACTTAGGGAGGCTGAGGCAGGAGGAAGAAGATGGCTTGAGGCCAGTAGCTCAAAACCAGTCTGGGCAGCATAGTGAGACTCTGTGTCTGTCTGTTGGTCCATCATGCTCGTTCGTGTTCTCTCTCTCTCTCTCTCAAGAGATAGGATCTTGCTATAATGCCCAGGCTAGTCTTGAACTCAGGCCTCAAAGGATTCTCCCACCTCGGCCTCCCAAAATGCTGGACAGGCATGAGCCACTCTGCCTGGCCCGAGACCTGTCTCTTAAAAAAAAAAACTAAGCTGCCATGGTGGCTCATGCTGGTAATTCCTGCACTTTGGAAGACCAAGGCCGGTGGATCACCTGAGGTTAGGGGTTCAAGACCAACCTGGCCAACATGGTAAAACCCCATCTCTACTAAAAATACAAAATTAGCCGGGTGTAGCGGCACATGCCTGTGATCACAGCTATTTGGGAGGCAGAGGCATTGAGTACTTACTATGAGCCAAGTTTCATTTAATCTTCACAATTACCTTGTGAGTTAAGTGTCAATGTCCTCACTTTCTAAATTAGGAAACTTGAGGCTTTACTAGGTTAAGTTGCACTGGGAACTGTGCTGTAAGGACACAGCACACATCTCTAAATGGGGACTCAGGCCGGCGCTGTGGCTCACGCCTGTAATTCTAGCACTTTGGGAGGCCGAGGTGGGCGGATTATGAGGTCAAGAGATCAAGACCATCCTGGCCAACATGGTGAAACCCCGTCTCTACTAAAAATACAAAAATTAGCCGGGCGTGGTGGCACGCGCCTGTGGTCCCAGCTACTCGGGAGGCTGAGGCGGAAGAATTGCTTGAACCCAGGAGGTAGAGGTTGCAGTGAGCCGAGATTGTGCCACTGCACTCCAGCCTGGCGATCCCATCTCAAAAAAGGAAAAAAAAATGGGGACTTACAATTAGTTTGAACTAATATAGGCCAAGCCAGGGGTCGGCCGACCATTTCTTTTTAATTATTTTTTTTCAGATAGGGGTCATGCTTTGTTGCCCAAATTGGTCTTGAATTCCTAAACTTAAGCCATCTTCCCACCTCAGCCTCCCTAGCAGCCTGGACTATAGGCATGTACCATGCGCCACCACCCCTGGCCAATAGTCCTTTTCTGTAAAGATCTGGACCAAATATTTTTGGCTTTGTGGGCCATACAGTCTCTGTCCCAGTTACTCATTACTCAGTTTGGCTGTTGTAGCACAAAAGCAGCCATAGATAATAGGTAAGTGAATGAATGTGTCTGTTTCAATAAGAATTTATAGACACTGGAATTTGAAGATGTTTTTCTTTTTTTATTCATTACTTTCTACACGGTGATAATTTTTTTTTTTTTTTTGAGATAGGGTTTCACTATGTTGCCCAAGCTGAGTGCAGTGGTGCAATCATAGCCCACAGCAACCTCAAACTCCTGGGTTCAAGCAGTCCTCTGACCTCAGCCTCCTGAGTAGCTGGTACTACAGGTGTGCACCACCACGCCCAGCTAATTCTTAAACTTTTCGTAGAGACAGGGTCTCACTATGTTGCTCAGGCTGGTCTCAAACTGCTGGCCTCAAGCATTCTGCCCACTTAGGCCTCCCAAAGTTCTAGGATGACAGGCATGAGTCACTGTACCTGGTTAGAATTTGAATTTAATATAATTTTTACATGTCTCAAAATATTTTTCTTCAGATATTTTTATCCTTTTAAAAATGTGAAATTCATAGGCCGGTCTTGATGGCTCACACCTGTAATCTCAGCACTTTGGGAGGTCGAGGTGGGGCATATCACCTGAGGTCAGGAGTTCGAGACAAGCCTGACCAACATGACAAAACCCAGTCTCTACTGAAAATACAAAATTAGCCGGTGTGGTGGCGCATGCCTGTAATGCCAGCTACTCGGGAGGCTGAGGCAGGAGGATTGCTTTAACCTGGGAGGCAGAGGTTTTGGTGATCCGAGATCACACCATTGCACTCCAGCTTGGGCAACAGGAGCAAAACTCCGTCTCAAAACATAACAAAAAAAAATGTGGAATTCATTCTTAGCTCACAGACAATATAAAAACTGACAACAGGCCAGGCTGTAGTTTGCCACCCCTGTGCTAAATCATAAAAGTATTTTTTCCTGGAAGGTCATAGTTACTCAAACTATGAATATTATTTAAGAGAGCAGTGAGAGTTATTTTTATATTAAAATGGAACCTGTTCCATTATGAAATAAAACCCAGAATTTAATTTTCAAGATAAAACTTGGAGATGGGCACGGTGGCTCATGCCTGTAATCCCAGCATGATTGGGAGGTTGAGGCGGGCGAATCACCTGAAGTCAGGAGTTCGAGACTGCCTGACCAACATGGTAAAACCCCGTCTCTACTAAAAATACAAAAAAAAAAAAAAATAGTGGGGTATGGTGGTACATGCATTGGTCCCAGCTACTGGGGAGGCTAAGGCAGGAGAATCGCTTGAACCTGGGAGGAGCAGGTTGTAGTGAGCCAAGATAGTGCCATCGCATTCCATCCTGGGTGACTGAGCGAGACTCCATCTCAAGAAAAAAACAAACAAACAAACAAAAAACTTGGGCTCTAAAGATATATTGTTCTGTAGATGGTCTCTGGACTATACTTTCCTCCTTTCTCCCCAGTTTTATTTAGAGCACAAAGGCACTTTCTTAGACTGTCAGAAGCACTTGGATTGGAAATGTTGCCTGTATAACGGTAACCTATATAAACATCAATATGTCAATAACAGATTATTAGTGCAAAATTTAAATGTCCATAAACTGAAAGGGAATAATGATTGGTGACTGGATCTATGAAATTACAAAAATAAAGCCTAAGGGGAGCGGTAAGCTTTCCTCTTCTGCTACCCTTGTCAGCTGATGTCCTTATATCATTAATAAAGTACTCTTTTTTTAAATTAAAAAACATCTGTTTTGAGTAATACTTTTTTTTAACACCCTATCTTTGAGGTAACTATTGTTGATAGTGTGTATATATCCTTCTGGAATTCTTCTGTTCCTGTAGACATCACAGATAACTTTTTTTTCCTACTTAACAGTTATTTTATTTTTATTTATTTATTTTTGAGAATGCTTTACTCTCTTACCCAGTCTGGAGTTCAGTGGTATGATGATAGCTCAATCTCCTGGGCTCAAACAATCCTCCTAACTCAGCCTTCCAAGTAGCTGGGACTAAAGGCATGCACCACCAAGCCCAGATAATTTTTATTTCATTTTTTTTTCTAGAGACGGTTTCACCATGTTGCCCGGGCTGGTCGTGAGCTCCTGGGCTCAGGTGATCCTCCTGCTTCCTAAAGTGCTTGGATTACAGGTGTGAATCACTGTGCCTGGCCATGTTGTGGTTTCAATATACACTTACCTAAAGACTAATCATATTGAATATCTTTTCATATGCTTATTGCCCATTTGTA
>NW_016107502.1:165221-172167 GCF_001604975.1 Cebus imitator
GCCTAGGCTTTTGCCCAATTTTTAATTTATTTTATTTTTTGAGACAGCCTCGCTCTGTTGCCCAGGCTGGAAGCACAGTCGTGTAATCTCAGCTCACTGCAGCCTCCGCCTCCTGGGTGCGATTGATTCTCCTGCCTCCGCCTCCAGAGTAGCTGGGACAATAGGCATGCACAACCATGCCCAGCTAATTTTTTGTATTTTCAGTAGAGATGGGATTTCACCATGTTGGCCAGGCTGATCTCCAACTCCAGGCCTCCCAAAGTGCTGAGATTCCAAGCATGAGCTACCATGCCTAGCTCTAAGTTTTAGTTAGATTGTTTGTCTTAATTAATCTGTAAGACTCCTTTAGATCATAAAATTTTTATTGGATATATGTTTTGCAAATGTTTTCCCTAGTTTGTAGCTTGCCTTCTAATTTTCATAACAGTATCTTTGCAGAACAAAAGTTTTTCATTTTGATGAAGTCTACCTTGCTGATTTTTAAGTATGTGAATTTAAGTAAAAGTCATAATTATACCTACAATTTTTCTCCTGAAGGATATTAGTCAATCTTCAATTAAGCATGCGTAACTAGATTTAAGAATAAAAAATTGTTTTTTGTAGCCGTTTTCTTGAGGTAAGCTTTTTATTTTCTTCATCTTTCCTGTGTAATATCTTTGCAATAATTTCTAGTCACACATACTACGTTTATTTCTGATAGGTTGAGTTGAACTAAATTTTTGTAAATTATATTTATTTTGACGTGATGCAGCAGATAATTACTAAATATTTACAATTATGAATTTCTCTAAAATAAATTGCAAAGTTGTCTTCCTTATCAATGCACACTGGCACTTACTGCATTAATTTAGCGAAAGAAGATAACTATATCTAATTTCTAAGTCCAAAGGAAGGCTTCACTCAAGCTACTATCAGGAAGAGCAACTGGCTGCTCAAGACTTTATTTTTGCAAGTCTTATCCTGCTGCTTTCCTGGCAAGGATGGTGTTTACTTTCTCCAGTACCACAGAAGGAGCCTGTTTAGCCTCCTGCATCACTGGCCAAATTGCAGTTGAGTGCTGATTACAGCATGCTTATCTAGCGCAATGTAGGAAGCAGCAAGAAACACTGATTGTTTAGTGGTGATGGATTTTGTGTTACCAGCAGCTCAAAAATTTACTCTTAACAGTCTGAGAGAAGTTGACGGGAATGTTGAGAGTGTTGCATAATCATAGATTCTTGTGGGTCATTAATAACATTATTCAGTGCTTCAAAGTACTTGGCAGCATGGTCTGTTGAGTATAGCACTAGACTAGCAATGGAACGAGTAATGTTTTAAAGTAGGCTCGAAGTTTCTCTGTTACTTACCTTGAGCAAATTTCTTCGTTATTCATACTGTCTTCATTCCCTAGAAATACTGTGTAAGCATAATTTAGGTGCTAGATTAAAGGGCAATGAGATTTTTTTGTTTTTTTGAGATGGAGTCTTGCTTTGTCTCCCAGGCTGGAGTGTAATGGTGTGATCTCAGCTGTCTACAATCTTCGCCTCTTGGGTTCAAGCGATTCTCCTGCCTCAGCCTCTCGAGTAGCTGGGACTACAGGCGTGAGCCACCATGCCTGGCTAATTTTTGTATTTTTAGTAGAGATGGGGTTTCACCATGTTGGTCAGGCTGGTCTTGAACTGCTGACCTCAAGAGATCAGCCCACACAGCCTCCCAAAGTGCTGAAATTATAGGTGTGAGGCACTGCACCCAGTGACAGTGGTATTTTTAAGGGTAGTCAGTCCACAACTATGAAAAAAAATTACGAAAATGCACATATTCTTTTTTCCTTTTTTTATTTTGAAAAAATTTAAATTTCCTAAAAAGTCACAAGAAAGCACAGTTGATAAACCTATGCCCTTCACCTAGATTTATCACTAATGTTTTTTATAGCTGACTTTAAAAAAATCCTTTTAGACTTACAGGAAAGTTGTGAAAATATTACAGAATCCCTCTATACCTTTCACCAAGTTTCCCCTAATGTTAACATCTTATATAGCCCTAGTTCCATTATTAAAATCAGGAAATTAATATAGAATCAGTATTGTTAACTAATTCGTATGCCTTATTTGAATTTTGTCAGTTTTTCACTAATGTCTCTTTTCTAGTCTAGGATTTTTTGGTGTCCATAAATAAAGGTGGGTGAGATGGGACACATTCTCAGAAAATTCTCTTTGTGTATACTGTACATTGGTAAGGCCTTGTAGATATCTTCAGTTAATTTTTTATCTATATCTATTTGAGATGGAGTCTCACTCTGTCGCTCAGGTTGCCCTGCAGGGGTGCAGTCACAGCTCACTGCACCCTCAAACTCTTGGGCTCAAGCACTCCTCCTACCTCAAACTTTTGCGTAGCTGGGACCACAGGCTTATGGTACCATGCCAAGCAGGTATCTTCAGTTTAGCCTGTACTAGTTGGTAACTGGAGAATTCAAGAGAATGGTGTTCTGTGGGCATTATCTGCCATGCTTGAGTGTTTCTGTGTTTCTTCAAGATGTATGCTTAGGGTTTCCCATTTATACCAAGAAATAGGAAATTTTCTTTGAGAAAAATAAGAGGAAAAATAGTTATTCCGCTTTTTTTTTTTCCTGTAGGAATTCTTTCTGTTTTGTGTTGATTTACTAACCAGACTTGGTTATAGTTAGGCTTGCTATTCAATAACTAAGTTAAAATGAAGGAAAAGAGAACATTAACTCAGGCTGGGCTGGTGGCTTATACCTGTAATCCCAGCACTTTGGGAGGCCAAGGTGGCCGGATCGCCAGAGGTCAAGAGTTCGAGACCAACCTGGCCACCATGGCGAAACCCCATCTCCACAGCTGGTGCCTGTAACCCCAGCTACCTGGGAGGCTGACGCAGGAGAATTGCTTGAACCCGGGAGGTGGAGGTTGCAGTGAGCTAAGATCACACCTTTGCACTCCGGCCTGGGTGACAAAGATTGTCTCAAAAAAAAAAAAAAAAAGAATGTTAACTCAGAAAAATGTAAGTTTAGTAAGATGATATTCCATGTTAGACTAGAAATTTTAGTTGAATATAAGTCTATAAGTTTTTTTTTTTTTTTTGAGATGGAGTCTCGCTGTGTCACCAGGCTAGAGTGCAGTGGCGTGATCTCGGCTCACTGCAAACTCCACCTCCTGGGTTCAGAGATTCTTCTGCCTCAGCCTCTCGAGTAGCTGGGACTACAGGCATGTGCCACCACACCCAGCTAATTTTTGTATTTTTAGCAGAGACAGGGTTTCACCATGTCGGCCAGGATGATCTCAATCTCTTGACCTCGTGATCCACCCGCTTCAGCCTCCCAAAGTGCTGGGATTACAGGCATGAGCCACCACTCCCAGCCTTATAAACTATCCTTAAAGGTTATAATTTAACTAAAAGTATAGCTTTTTAAGTTATAATTTATTTAAACTTAGAACTCAGGGAAAATGTGACTTTTGATGTATAGGAGATATGTAAATGTTGTAGTTACATAACATGTATTTATTGTCTCTTCTGTTCAGGTCAAAATGCTTTGATGATACCCTATTTATTCAGATTGTCTGCTTAGCATGCCCAGGATTGATGAAAGGAATCAAGTGGTGTCTAGCTGTACTGTCCAAGACACACCTTCTTTTTTCACTAGTTGAGGCCTTAACAGAAACGTTTGAAAACTTTAGTTGTATGTCAGAACTTAGCATTTTTCAAGAGGTTTTAGCATGGGTGAGTGGGGAATGATTTGTTTGCCCAAGACAGAAGTCATCATACCTTTGGCTTAGTGTTGAGAACAGAGTACACATTCATAGCAGCAGCTGTTTGAAAATACTAGTTCATGATGGAGAAAAACAATTTTTTTTTGAGACAAGGTCTGGCTCTGTCGCCTGTGCTGGAGTGCAAGTGGCATGATCTCGGCTCACTGCAACCGCTGCTCCTGGGTTCACATGATTCTCCTGCCTCAGCCTCTTGAGTCACTGGGATTACAGGCATACACCACCACATCTGGCTAGTTTTTTGTATTTTTAGTAGAGACGGGGTTTCACCCTGTTGGCCAGGCTGGTCTCAAACTCCTGAACTCAGGCAATCCACCTGCCTTGGCCTCCCAAAGCACTGAGATTACAGGTGTGAGCCACCACACCCGGCCAAAATTTTTTTTTTAATTAAAAAAAAAAATACTAGTCTATAACAATGTAATTTGTTTTCCAAGTTCTCCTTTTGCTATATAATATTCATAAATGTTTGTCTTAGTCATTTTATACAGAACTTTAAAAAATTTATACTGATACACGGTCAGGCGCAGTGGCTCACACCTGTAATCCCAGCACTTTGGGAGGCTAAGGTGGGCGAATCACGTGAGGTCAGGAATTCGAGACCAGCCTGGCCAACATGGCAAAACCCCATCTCTACTAAAAATACAAAAATTAGCTGGGCATGATGGTGCAAACCTGTAGTTCTAGCTACTCGGGAGTCGGGGGCATGAGAATAGCTTGAACCTGGGAGGTGGAGGTTGCAGTGAGCCGAGGTCACGGCACTGCACTCTACCTGGGTGACAGGGCAAGACTCTTGTCTCAAAAAAAAAAAAAAATTCATATTTATACACACTGAATACCCATAATAGTCTAGCACTCTATTTTCGTTTTATCTTTTTTTCTTTTGGTACTATATTAATGAAGGATTTTTAAATTGGGCATTTAAAAGTACGTGACTGTAGATAAAAAACATTAAAGGAAACAGGAATATCTAGGTGAAACATGGGGGCTACAAAGTCAAGGCCAGAGGCTGTTGTATCTAACATTTTTGTTTATTTGTTCCTCTTTGGAGCTGGGAGAAAAGAGATGATTTATTGACTAACCAGTGTTTTCTTTTTTTCTTTTCTTTTTTTTTGAGACAGAGTCTTGCTCTGTCACCAGGCGCCAGGCTGGAGTGCAGTGGCGCAATCTCAGCTCACTGCAGTCTCCGCCTCCTGGGTTCAAGCAATTCTCCTGCTTCAGCCTCCCGAGTAGCTGGGACTACAGGCACACGCCACCACGCCCAGCTAATTTTTTTGTATTTTTTAGTAGAGACAGGGTTTCATCATGTTGGCCAGGATGGTCTCGATATCTTGACCTTGTGATCCGCCCACCTCGGCCTCCCAAAGTGCTGGGATTACAGGCGTGAGCCACCGCGCCTGGCCTTTGTTTGTTTGTTTTTGAGACAGAGTCTCACTCTGTCGCCAGGCTGGAGTGCAGTGGCATGATCTCGGCTCACTGCAACTTCTGCCTCCCGAGTTCAAGTGATTGTCCTGCCTCAGCCTCCCAAGTAGCTGGGACTACAGGCGCACGCCACCACGCCCAACTACTTTTTATATTTTTAGTAGAGATAGGGTTTCACCATGTTGGCCAGGATGGTCTCAATCTCTTGACCTTGTGATCTGCCCACCTTGGCCTCTCCAAGTGCTGGGATTGTAGGTGTGAGCCGCCACGCATGGCCATTTGTTTTTTAAACATAAAGGTCATGAGTGAATTAATAGAGGGTTATGTCAGAAAATCAGAAAGCACCTCCACGTCTGTGTCTGAGGGTTGTTAAATCTGCCTCACTAGTGATGAAGAAGAATCTTTGAGACAGCATGCAAATTCCAAGTTGCTATGCGTTAGTAAGATGCATAAACCTTCTACAATGTAGGAATATAGTGGCACACCATTAAGCCATAGATAAATGCTTTAGTATAAATAGCACCTTTGTAGTTCCAGTTTTTCTGGCACCGAGTTCCCAGTAAACATTTATCATGCAAATAATTGAGAACCGTTTCTGCTTTATTTCATACTTCACACTTTCTAAGAATGATGAGTCACAAAATAAAGTCTTAAATTAGGAAATTCTCGAAAATAGAAAAGCCTTCAGAGAGATTTTTTTTTTTGAGATGGAGTCTCTCCCTGTTGCCCAGGCTGGAGTGCAATGGCATGGTCTCAGCTCAATGCAACCTCTGCCTCCCAGGTTCAAGCAATTCTCCTGCCTCAGCCTCCCGAATACCTGGGATTACAGGTGTGCACCAGCACATGCAGCTAATTTTTTGTATCTTCAGTAGAGACGGGGTTTCACCATCTTGGCCAGACTGCTCTTGAACTCCTGGCCTTGTGATGATCCTTCCACCTTGACCTCCCAAATTGCTGGAATTATAGGAGTACGCCACCACGCCCGGCCCAGAGAGAGTTTTAAAATGTTCAGAAGGGGTTGGTTTATCAACTGAAGACTGGTTTTATTCCATTTTTATTGTTTTTTTTTCTTTTCTTCAAGTAGATCTGTCTTTCAGTGGCAATAAATGTCATCTGTACATCCACACTTAAAATCCTCTTCTTTGGTGACTGGTATGATAAGTGTTATTAGTGACAGACTTGAGTGGGTTTAATGAAATGCCCAGATCTTAAGGCTCTAGTAAGATGCTATACACAGTGTGATTTTCTTAGTCTTGGAACTAACTCCAAATAAATAAATAAATATATTTGATTTTTCCGTTGTAATTTAGATGCCAGGAGACCAGAATTGGGGTCTGTTTCTGCTGTTTAACCTTACACATGGCTCTTCATGTCTGTTTCTTCATCTTCAAAGTGTGAAAATTAATGATAACTAGTTCATAGGGCTGTTTTAAAGAATAAACAATATACTACGAAAAATGCTTACCACTGTGTTCAGAGCATAATGCTTAAGACATAGTTTAAAACAAAAAGAAATCCCTGCATGTATAGGGTCTGTGTTTTCACCTTTTTCTTATCCTTGGGATATTTCAGTCTCCTTAGGAGGTCCTCTGGAATAAGTGTGGGGTTAAGGCTGGCAAGTCCTCCTGCATTCAGTGTGGGCAGGCTTTAGAAGCTGATGCCTTCTATAAGGCAGATTTGATTGGTTCCAAATAGCCCAAAAGAGTACATACAGGCTGAGCACGGTGGCTCATGCCTGTAATCCCAGCACTTTGGGAGGCTGAGGT
>NW_016107502.1:173253-177126 GCF_001604975.1 Cebus imitator
AGACGGGGTTTCACCATGTTGACCAGGATGGTCTTGATCTCTTGACCTCGTGATCCACCCGCCTCGGCCTCCCAAAGTGCTGGGATTACAGGCTTGAGCCACCGCGCCCGGCTGCTTTAAAATCTTAATCGCATAGAGAATAATTTTCTCCACAGAGCTGCTGGCACATTTAGTTTGTTTTCTCCATTAGACTAAGTTTGTGAGAACAGGAGCCAAGCATATTTTGGATAACCATTATATGAGAAGTTCTCAGCATAGTGCTGGACATGTAGTAATCCTTCATTAAGTATTTGAACAAAGAAGGAATAAATGAACGGTTTTGTGGTGTTACATGCTGTGATCGTCATGTTCAGCCAGCTTAGAACCTATACCCAGCATTCGTTGCATTTATATTCACTTTTTATATGAATCTATTCTAATTCAGCAAATCCTGTAGCTAGGATTGCTAACAATCAAGATGTGTGGATTCAGTAGGTGACTAAAAGTCTCTAGAGTTTTGTCTTTATGTGGTTGGTGGAACTAATAATGGGACTTCTAGCCTAATAAATTATTTTAAAGGTAGTATTATTGAAAACTAAGAGACGAATTTACTATGATCATGGGGAAAATTCTGTTACACACACACGTACGTACACACTTATCCCTCTGCCCACAGAGATCACAGTAATTGTGATGAGCCCTTTATTTTCTTCATTTCATTGTAGAGCAAATTGTATTTAGGGAGAAGTGGGCACAAAAATGTAGATTATTGATTTGTTTGTATTCATTTTTATTCTTATGCATCCTAGTATCATAAGGCACAATTGTACCTACTTTGCTAACATGAAGTCAAATCTACGGTTCATCTCTCAAGCATGTTCTAAGACATTAGTCTTTAAATTTTGTATATAGATATATTTTCTATTTTTTTTTTAAGTTGGTCCTAATTTGTAATTTGTATTCTTTTCTTTGAAAATACTACATGTTGTATGAATGTTACTTTTATAAGCCTTTCTATAGCACAATTTTTTTTAAATTATATTTTTACTTAGGTAATAAAAACATAAGAATTCAAACAATATAAAATTGATGTTTGCTGAAAACATCTCTCTCTACTTGGCTCAGTTATTTATCAGTGACCATCACTGACTTTTAATGTATCTTCCAGAGATAGTCAGTGAATTTAGAGACATAAATTTTATGGGAATTTTTTTTTCACATGGCTAGGAGTTTCAAAGGACTTTTTTTTAAATTAAAAAAAAAAATCTCTTTGGACCAGATGTATAAATTTTGGTGTTAAATAATGTACAAGAAGCTGGCATGTTAGTGTGCACCTGTACTCCCAGCTGCCCAGGAGGCTGAGGCAGAAGGATCCCTGAGCTCAAGTGTTTTAGTTCAGTGTGGACAACACAGCAAGACACCACCCTCCATCTCTTAAAAAAAAAAAATGTATGAGAATATCATTAGGGCCATGAAATGCCACAGGTTTTTAAGAAGGAAGTTACTCAGCTGGAGGTAAGGGAATTTCCACAAATGCAAGCTGAGCATTCAAATGGTGTGTAACAACAAAGGCAGCATCACATAATGAATAAAACATTGTGCTGGGAATCAGAAGTGTTTGGTTCTAGTTCTGACTCTGCCATTATTCAGCTGTGTGATTTTAGGTAAAGTCCTTAAAGTCAGTTGGCCTCAGTCGTTTCATCTGTAGAGTGAGGTGAGACTGAATAAAATAATAGAATGTTAGAAAGGATCTTAAGAGTGTCTACTGCCAGGCATGGTGGCTCACGTCTGTAATCCCAGCCCTTTGGGAGGCCGAGGCAGGTGGATCTCGAGGTCAGGAGATCGACACCATCCTGGCCAACACAGTAGAACCCCATCTCAACAAAAAATACAAAAATTAGCTGGGCATGGTGGCGTGCGCCTGTAGTCCCAGCTACTCGGGAGGCTGAGGCAGGAGAATTGCTTGAACCCAGGAGGCGGAGGTTGCAGTGAGCTGAGATAGCACCATTGCACTCCAGCCTGGGTAACAACAGTGAAACTCCGTCTCGAAAAAAGAAAATAAGAGTGTCTACTAAGTTAGAGCCAAGATGGAGGCATACTGAGGAAGACCAGGCCACAGCTCAGCCCAGGCATCCCAGGTGGGCAGTATCTTGGTGGGAACCTCACAGTCCAGAGTAGGCCAACCTGCCCATGGAACACAGTGCATACCCATCAGTGACAGTGGCACACCGTAGTAGTTACCTCAATGGGGGTGGGAGAGGCTGGGGAATCCCTGCCCAGATGTACATTAGATTAGACTCAGGAATTCTGCTCTGGCAGTGTCCCTTTGGTTGAATGTCACTGCTCTTGAGCTTTGTAGGATAAGAAACAGCTAAAAGCAACTGAAGTTAGTCAGTATCCTGAAGTTTGTTTCGTATGAGCCAGTCTCATAAATGATAAATACGAATCTGAGAATGATTTTCTAGTGAACTGTACGTTAGAATTAGCTGGTCATTACATTCCCAGTAGAAACATCTGTGGGAAGTTTACAGTCAGAACATGGCTTGATATGTTTGAAATCAAATCAGGTGGAGTTTGTCTTTATAGTGACACATTAAAATATGATGGTATGACTAATTCACCTCTTCTGAAGGGATGTACCCACCCAAGGAAGGAGATTCGCATGTGGTCAGGACAGCCTGCCTGCTTTAGAGCTAGAGACACAAGGTAGATCTTGCTCTTTCCTTCCCTTAACTCATCTGTCATCATTCAGCTTACAGTATTATTGATTTGGTTTCATATCTGTTACGTTTTCCTCATATTATAATCTTAGAATTTAATGTTTAAAAATTCTACATCTCCAGATAATTGAAATGTGGCTGTTTTTCTCCTATACATATATTAAATCTCAAAAGCAGCAAACAGTCACTCAGGAGCCAGTTTGTGTTACAAAATCACGATTTGTGATCTGTGAAGATTTTAAACAGCTTTATTAAGATATAATTAACATGCTGTAAATATACACCTATGTAAAGCATGCAAATGATTTTTAGATCTTACAAATGGAATCATACAGTATGTGGTCTTTTGTGTCTGGCCGCTATGACTTAGCATAAAGTTCACCCATGTTGTAAATGTGCCAGTACTTCATTCCTTTTTATTGCCAAATAACATTTCATTGTATGGATATACCACATTTTGTTTATCCATTCATCGGTTGATGGACTTTTGTGTTGCCTCCACTTTTTGCATATTATAAATAAGGCCGTTCTGGATATCTGCAAACAAGTTTTTGTGTGGACCTGTTTTCATTTCTTTTGGGTATATACCTAGGAGTAGAATTGCTGGGTCATGTTGTAATTCTGGTTAGCATTGTAAGGAACTGTCAGACTCTTTTCCAAAAGGCTGAACCATTTTACATTCCTACCAGCAGTGTATGAAGCTTTCAGTTTTTTCACTTTTTGTTTGTTTGTTTGTTTTAATATGGAACCTTCACGAGTTCACGTGTGGTTTCTGTGCAGGGGCCATGCTAATCTCTGTATCATTCCAATTTTCACTGTATGGGCTGCCAAAGCAAGCACAGTTTTTCCATAGTCTTTTTTTTTTGGCGACAGAGTCTTACTCTCTCATCCAGGCTGGATTGCAGTGGCGCAATCTTGGCTCACTGCAATCTCTGCCTCCTGGGTTCAAATGATTCTCGTGCCTCAGCCTCCCAAGAAGCAGGGATTACAGGTGCCCACCACCATGCCCAGCTATTTTTCTATTTTTAGTAGAGACAGGGTTTCGCCATGTTGGCCAGGCTGGTCTGGAACTCCTGACCTCAAGTGATCCACCTGCCTTGGCCTTGAAAAGTGCTGGGATTATAGGCAAGAACTACTGAGTCTGGCCAGTTTTTCCACATTCTTTTTTTTTTTT
>NW_016107502.1:177341-178662 GCF_001604975.1 Cebus imitator
TGTTGACCAGGATGGTCTCGATCTCTTGACCTTGTGATCCACCCGCCTTGGCCTCCCAAAGTGCTGGGATTACAGGCTTGAGCCACCGCGCCCAGCCAGTTTTTCCACATTCTTAACAACACTTGTTATTGTCTGTAATTTAGGGCCATTTTAGTGGGTGTGAAGTGGCATCTCATTGTAGTTTTGATTTGCATTACCCTAGTGACTAATTATGTTAAACTTTTTTTTTTTTAATTTTTGTGGTACCCTTTTTTTTTTTTTGAGACAGGGTCTTGCTCTGTCACCCAGGCTGGAGTGCAGTGATATGGTCATAGCTCACTGAAGCCTTGACCTCCAGGGCTCAAGCAGTCCTCCCATGTCAGCCTCCCAGGTAGCTAAGACTATAGGCATGCACCACCACACTTAGCTAATTTTCTTTTTTTCTTCTTCTTCCTGTTTTTAGAGATGGGATCTTGTGTGTTTCCCAGCCTGGCCTCAAACTTGTGACCTCAAGTGATCCTCCTTCCTCTGCCTCCCAAAGTGCTAGGATTAATAAGCATGAGCCATCATGCCTGGCCAAGTTTTATAGTTTTAGCTTTTATACTTTCTGTGGCCTATTTTAAAAACTGATAGATAATAATTGTACATATTTATGGGGTACATTTGACATTTGATACATGCACACAATGTGTAGTAATCAAATTATTGTAATGATCAGGTTATTTAAGATATCCATCACCTCAAACATTTATCGTTTCTTTGTGTTGGGAACATTTCCAATCTTCTAGCTATTTTGAAATATACAATAAATGATTCTTGGCAGGGTGTGGTAGCTCATGCCTGTAATTCCAGCACTTTGGGAGGCCAAGGTGGGTAGATCATGAGGTCAGGAGCCTGGCCAATATGGTGAAACCTCATCTCTACTAAAAATACAAAAATTAGCCAGGCGTGGTGGCATGTTCCCTGTAGTCCCAACTCTCAGGAGGCTGAGGCAGAAGAATCACTTGAACCCGGAAGGCGGAGGTTACAGTGAACTGAGATCACACCACTGCACTCCAGCCTGGCCAACATAGTGAGACTCCATCTCCAATCAATCAGTCAATCAATCAGTTTTAACTATAGTCACCTTCTTGTGCTATTGAACACTAGAACATATTCCTTCTATCTAACTGTATATTTGAATTAATTGCTGTGTATAGTGTGAAACAGATTGAGCTTCATTCTTTAGCATGTGGATATCCACCTGTCCCAACACCATTTATTGAAATACTTTTGTATTGAACATATGGTGCCTTTATTTTTACCAGTTTCACTAGGATACTCTTTTTTTTTTTTTTTTTTT
>NW_016107502.1:179262-181064 GCF_001604975.1 Cebus imitator
TTTTGTATTTTTAGTAGAGACAGGGTTTCACCGTGTTTGCCAGGCAAGTCTTGAACTCCTGGCCTCAAGTGATCTGCCCACCTCAGCCTCCCAGAGTGCTGAGATTACAGGTGTGAGCCACAGTGCCCGGCCCAGAATGGATTTTCTGATTCTTACTATGATATTCCTGACATGGAAACACATTAGGTGGGGAACATTTATTTCATCTGATGAAAATGGATTAAAGTATAACATAGTCTCTTTGAGCCCAGTTGCTCATCTATTTGTATGTACCCTCTAAGAGAGGTCATCACTGGACTTAATGATATTTTAAGAAGTCTAGTTTAATATTTTTAGTCTTCCTGTGATCTTGCTTGTGGGCAGGGAGATAAGTTATTTATTTTATTTTTTATTTTTTGAGACGGAGTCTCGCTCTGTCGCTAGGTTGAAGTGCAGTGGCGTGATCTCAGCTCAGGCTCACTGCAACTTCCACCTCCCAGGTTCAGCTGATTCTCCTGCCTTAGCCTCTTGAGTAGCTGGGACTATAGGCACATGCCACCATGCCCAGCTAATTTTTTGCATTTTTAATAGAGACAGGGTTTCCACCTTGTTGGCCAGGCTGGTCATGAACTCCTGAGCTCAAGCAGTCCACCCGCCTCAGCTTCCCAAAGTGCTGGGATTACAGGTATGAGCCATTGCACAGGACAGAGCTTTATTATTTTATTGGATAAATTTATTTCATAGAAATTTCCTCCTATCTAATCTCCTTTATTTTCTTGTTGTTTATTTTGACATCACCATTCAATATTTTGCCTCTAGGCAATAATAGCAAGACATACCACTAAATTCTTGGGAAGATAGATTCTTCTACTGTCAATTTCCAAGATAATTAGGAAATTTAAAGGTGATTAAATTTTAGTTATATGACACTTAAAATCATGAAGGCAGTGTATTTTAATTGCTTTTATGGCATCTAACCATCAACTTTGGCTTTCTTCCTGTCTCCCTGACTTACCCTTTCTTGGTAATAAGTCCTTACTTTATGTAGCCTTGTTTAAAGCACTCTTAGCTTTCAGGGAAGTAAAGTATAAATGAAGTAAGAATTGACATTGTTCACATTCAAACGCAAGTAGCACTTCTCTCCTCCCTTACCCAAACCGCATGACAGTTTTCACCAAGATGGCAGCTTGCACGTATATATTTAATGACGTTTTTCTTATTTGTAAACTTGGACAGTAGTACAATCTATTCAATACTGAGGTATAGTAGCTGTGGCCCTAATTACAGTCTACAGTTGTTTTTTTCTCAAGTCATCTATCTAAGTGAGTTTGATCGGTCTTGAAGTAGATAGAGACTTCCCCAGATACCTTGGCAGGATCACTGTGGTCAGGGGTCTAGTCTGCCTTTTACAAGTATGAGAGTTTAGTTTGTCAGTGAACCTAAATATAACTAGGTCCTTTGGCACAAATTCACACTAAACTCACACCAATAAGTTATAAAACCAGAATCCCAAGTTATTAATTTACAAGGGGAGCTCTACTCCTTCAGTGTGTATTCATCTCTACTGTTCATGATACTCTTTTCCTGGGAATACGAAGAAGTTACTCTGCAAATTAGAGGGCTGACTGGTGAGCAAGGAATCAGAGAGAATGAGGTCAGGAGTTGGAGACCAGCCTGGCCAATATGGTGAAACCACATCTCTACCGAAAATATAAAAATTAGCTAGGCGGCCGGGCACGGTGGCTCACGCCTATAATTCCAGCACTTTGGGAGGTCGAGGCGGGTGGATCACAAGGTCAAGAGATCGAGACCATCCTGGTCAA
>NW_016107502.1:181303-188179 GCF_001604975.1 Cebus imitator
CATGCCTGTAATCCCAGCTACTTGGGAGGCTGAGGCAGGAAAATTGCTTGAACCCAGCAGGCAGAGGTTGCACCGAGCTGAGATCAGGCCACTGCACTCCAGCCTGGGCAATAGAGTGAGACTCCGTCTCAAAACAACAACAAAAAAATAAGATATTTTTCTTTCTTGGACAAACCAGATAAGCCCTATCAAATTCTAGTTCTTTGACCTCTCTTTTATAGATCACAAGCAGAAATTTCCTTTTCTATAGAAAACATTTTCCTTACATGTGAACTCCATCTCTACTAAAAATACAAAAAACCCGTTTCTTACCAGCTCTACCACTTACACTATGTGACTTGGACAAGTCACTGAATTCTCTGGGACTCTGTTTCTTCATCTGTGGAGTATCATACCCACCTCATGGATTGTAATGAAATAAAATGTATATAAAAACAAGGACAGGCTGGGCACAGTGGCTAATGCCTGTAAGCCCTTATTTGCCAAAAGGTACTTGAACTATGTGCTAGTACCTTCCTTTCCATTTCATTCCTTTTTTCTTTTTTTTCTCTCATGATCTCTCATGCTTTTTTCCTGACTTTTCTTGCTACTGTAGTCTTTATCTTGCTTTTATTCATAGAGTTGACTGCTTTCTATTTGATATGTTCCAACTGCCATTTTTTTCTTTTCACCCTTGACCCAAATTTGATTTCTAATTATGCAAGATAAACAAGAACGCCAAACTTACTGCTCTTTGACTGCTTAAAACATGGAAATAAAAGAATAAAAATATAAAAAAAAGAAAAAAACATGGAAATAATTTGAGTTTTAGAGAATATTTTTTTCTTCCAGTTATAAAAGAAAACTTTGAAAAAAATAAATAAATAAACTAGAAAAGAGAAAATAATAGTGCCTTAGTCTACCACCTCAAGAAATCACCCTTGCTGTGTTCCTCTATCTTTCCCCATGCATGTGTGTTTATATGTTTTGAGCTTGGATAATGCTATGATGATTACCATACATCTTCAATAGACTTGGATCACGGCCTCAGCTTGGTTAGAAATGCATTGTGTGGGTGAGGTGTGGTGGCTCATGCCTGTAATCCCAATACTTTGGGAGGCCAAAGCAGGCATACTGTTTGAGCTCAGGAGTTTGAGACCAGCCTGGGCAATATGGGGAAACCAGTCTCTACAAAAAATACTAAAATTAGCTGGGCATGGTAGCATGCGCCTGTAGTCCCAGCTGTTCATATTCAGCAGGCTGAGGTGGAAGGATCAGGTATGCCTTGGAGGTCAAGGCTGCAGTGAGCTCTGATAGTGCCACTGCACTCCAGCCTGGGCAACAGAGTGAGAGTCTTTCTAAAAAAAACAAACACAGAAAAAGAAAAAAAAGCATTGTACGATTTTAAATAGATCTTTATAGGTGTTAGGTGTTCAAAAGTGTTTGTTAAATGAAATGATTGAATCATTACTCTTCTCTGTGCCTCAGTTTTCCCATTTCTTAAGTAAGGAAAAAATAATTTACAAGGTGTTTTATGAGGATCAGTCAAAAACAAACTGTAAATGTTGAAAGTGGCTAGGTCTTGTCAAAACTTTCCTGGCTGTCTGTTATATCACTTTTTTCCCAGAGGCTACTACTTGAGAAGAGGCAAAGGAAAAAGCGCCTTGAGCCGTTTATGGTGCAACCCAATCCGGAAGCCAGGCTACGTCGGGCAAAGCCAAGGGCCAATGAGGAGCAGACTCCCTTGGTGAACTGTCGTGCTCCCCACAGCAATGTCGTCTTACATGGTGTGTATTTAGGCAGCATTACTTCCTGCTGGGGTACAATTTTCACAAACCTAGAAGGTAGGAGAATTCTCAGATGGACCAAAGGGATAATATTAGTACCGTTACTGGGTACCTTCTTAAATTTTTATAATCACATTTGGGGTCTTTGAAGAGAATAAAATAAATGATGTAATCAATGGAAGCCTTAACATATGTGTCCATTTTAGAACTGTTTTCTTTTTCCTGAGATGGAGTTTTGCTTTGTTGCCTGCCGGAATGCAATGGCATGATCTTGGCCCACTGCAGCCTCCTCCCAGATTCAAGCGATTCTCCTGCCTCAACCTCCCGAGTAGCTGCGATTACAGGTGCCCGCCACCACACCTGGCTATTTTTTTAAATATTTTTAGTAGAGATGGGGTTTCACCATGTTGGCCAGACTGGTCTCAAACTCCTGACCTCGGGTGATCCACCCACCTTGGCCTCCCAAAGTGCTGGGATTATAGGCATGAGCCACTGCGCCCAGCCAGAAAGGTTGTTTTCTAGATGTCAGATGAATGAATTTAGAATGACCTATTCGAGGAGCTTTTGATTGTTAAATCATGGCAGAGGTGAATCATGAAACCAGGAATAGGTAGAAAGCATTCATTCTTCTGATAGATAGTTCAAAGGACCATCTGAGATGGTGAGGAGGCAGAGGAAGAATAAGATTATAAGAGCTTTTAAATAAAGCCACCTGAGCTATTGCCTTGGACAGGATCTGTACTATAGAGTACTACTTTGTTTTCTTGGTCTTATTCTTAAGTTTCTGAAGTATAGCCTCAGGTACATATCACCTTGGTAACAGAGCGTGTTAATGGAATGGACACCAGGCTGGATGGGCGTGGTGGCTTATGCCTGTGATCCTAGCACTTTGGGAGGCCGAGGCAGGCAGATCACTTGAGGCCAGGTGTTTGAGACTAGGCTGGGAAACATAACAAGACTCCGTTTCTACAGAAAATTTAAAAATTAGCCAGGTGTAATAGCACACACCTTTAGTCCCAGCTACTCAGGGAGCTGAAGTGGGAGGATTACTTGAGCCCAGGAAGTCGAGGCTACAGTGAGCTGTGATTACACCTCTGCTCTCCAGCCTGGGTGACACAGTGAGATCCTGTCTCAGAAAAAAAGAACACCAGTTCTGACCTACTCTCTTAAGAAATGTTCTTATGGATGTTAAGAAAGGAGGGGAGATAAAATGACTTAGAAGTTTTTAATTCTGATTACATATGCCAAATCTACCCAACTAAATAGTGAATAATATTTAGCTCCTTTTTTAAAATTTATTTTATTTTGGCCCCTAGGTATTGATGGTCCAGCTGCTGTCCTGAAACCAGATGGAGTTCATGCTCCGTTAGTAAGCTCCCCTGTTTTGGAAGAAGATACTGAAAACACCGTGGCTAGTGCTTCCAAGCCAGGACTTAAGGAGACTCTCCAAAAGCATGGTGAGGACTGGTAATGATTTTAAGGCAATTTTTCTTCTTACTCATTTGTAAGCTTTTTCTTTTCTTTCATTGTAGTTAACAATCTACATGACTCAAAATTACTCATGGTTTAGGGCCACACAGAGGTGACAGTATTAAGCATCTTTTACATCTGAATATTGGTCATTTTCAGCAATGGTAGTATTTATACTATTGCCTGAGAAAAATAAGGTAATTAAATATAAAATATTAGCTACCATAGATGACTGTTTCTCTCTTTTTAACTATTTTCAGTTCCCACCCTTTTCTGACAGAGTTGTCACTCAACCCCCTCTACTCTGCCTCCACTTGATAGTTTGTGATGATTGGCAGCCTTTCTGCTAGTTGGAGCTCTCATTTCCATAAATATTCCCATACATTTCAAAGATCCCTTGTAGTCTTCTTTCCTTTTTAGAAAAATAATTTTATAATGAGAAGGGGTCAAGCATCCCCTTTTCAGATGAGAAAACTGAAGCCCAATAATGAATAAATATCCACTGGGTACCTACTTTGCATCAGGCAAATATTGCTAGGTCCTGGGATATATAAATCAGGAGAGCCTATCACAGAATGGTAGAATAGATGAACGTTTAAACAAATTCATATATTCAGTTATTTAGAAATTATGTTTTGGCCGGGTGTAGTGGCTCATGCCTGTAATCCCAACACTTTTAGAGGCCGAGGTGAGTGGATCACCCTGAAGGTCAGGAGTTCAAGACCAACCTGGCCAACATGATGAAACCCCATCTCTCCTAAAAATAGAAAAAGATTAGTCAGTTGTGGTGGTAGGTACCTGTAATCCCAGCTACTTGGGAGGCTGAGGCAGGAGAATCACTTGAACCCAGGAGGTGGAGGTGGCAGTGAGCCAAGATTGCACCATTGTACTCCAGCCTGGGCAACAAGAGTGAAACTTCTCAAAAAAAAAAAAAAAAAAAAAAAGTATGTTTTGAGGCCAGGCATGTTGGCCCACTCCTGTAATCCTAACACTTTGGGAGGCTGAGGCAGGCAGGTCACTTGAGTCCAGGGGCTCAAGACCAGCCTGGGAAACATGGAGAAACAGCTCTACAAAAAACGCAGGAAGAAAAAAAAATTGGCCAGGTGCAGTGGCGCACACCTGTAGTTGCAGCTGCTTGAGGGGCTGAGGCAGAAAGATGGAGCCTGGGAAGCAGAGGTTGCACTAAGCTTGAGATCGCACTGCTGCACTCCTGCCTGGGTGGCAGATCCTGTCTCAACCAAAAAAAAAAAAAAAAAGTAAAGAAAGAAGATATGTTTTGAGTATATACCACATCTCAGGCATTATTCTAGGTACTTAGGATACAAGAGTAAACATGGTTCCTGCCCTCATGAAGCTTCATGCACTTAAATAGGCTAGAGCTAGAAAATCAAGGTGCTGAGAGAGCCTGAAAACCTCACTTGGAGGTTTGGGAACCTTTCCAGAGAAAGTGATATCTGAGCTAGTGCCTGACATGGGAAGAGGTGCTGGCCAGTTCAGAATGGCAGCAGCCCAGGGTATGTGGTCATAGGGAAGGAAGGGGGAGGTAGAGAGATGAGCCAGGAGAGGGAAGTGGGCTGTAATTATATGGGACCTAATAGACCACATGAGGAATTGGGACTTTAAGGAGTAATAGAAGGCTGGGCACAGTGGCTCACACCTGTAATCCCAGCACTTTAAGAGACCAAGTTGGGAGGCTCGTTTGAAGTTAGGTGTTGACCAGCCAGGGCAACATAGCAAGACCCAGTCTCTACCAAAAAGAAATTCTGTAATTAGCTGGGGACGGTAGTACACGCTGGTAGGCCCAGCTACTTGAGAGGTTGTGGTGGGAGGATTGCTCGAGCCCAGGTTATTAAGGATGCAGTGAGCTAAGATCATGCCACATCACTTTAGCCTGGGTGACAGAATGAAACCATGTCTCTAAAAATTAAAAAAAAAAATTTTGGGTTGGGCAGAGTGGCTCATGCCCATAATGCCAGCACTCTGAGAGGCTGAGGTGGGAGGAGCCTGGGAGCCTGGGAGTTTGAGGCTGCAGTGCGCCAAGATTGTGCTGCTGCACTCTAGCCTGTGTGTAGAGTAAGACCCTTTTTAAAAAAAAATCAATAAAAATTAATTTAAAAAAAATAAAAATAACCTGTGAGGGACTTTTTGTTTTTTGAGATGGAGTCCCATACTGTCACCTGGGCTGCAGTACAGTGGCGCAAACTCGGCTCATTGCAACCTCTGCCTCCTGGGTTCGAGTAGTTTTCCTGCCTCAGCCTCGAGAGTAGCTGGGATTACAGACGCACACCACCACCCCTGGCTAATTTTTGTGTTTTTATTAGAGGCAGGTTTTCACCATGTTGGCCAGGCTGGTCTTGAACTCGTGACCTTAGGTGATCCACCAGTCTTGGCCTCCCAAAGTGCTGGGATTACAGGCATGAGCCACTGCGCCCGGCTGTTCCTCTGGTTCTTTTGATGACCTGAAAATGGCATTTTGCAAATATAGAAATAGGTGTACATATCCACATGATAGTGATATCTCAAGAGTTTTCTGCCTTTTTGCTAGCAAATAAAAGCAGGGGTGCCAGGCGTGGTGGCTCATGTCTGTAATCCCAGCACTTTGGGAGCCGAGGTGCGCGGATCGCTTGAACTCAGGAGTTTGAGATCAGTCTGGGCAACTTGGTGAAACCCTGTCTCTAATAAAATTAGCTGGACATGGTGTAGTCCCAGCTAGTCAGGAGGCTGAGATGTGAGGATTGCTTAAGCCCGGGAAGTTGAGGCTACAGTGAGCAGCTGTGATTCAGCCACTGCACTCCAACCTGGGCAACAGAGTGAAACCCTGTCTCAAATAAGAAGCAGCAGCAGCTAAACTTTCAGAGAGCAGAAGGAAAAATGTCCTTCACAAACCAAATAATTTTTTAAAGTAATAGTTCTTTTGAGACATAAATTACAGAACATAAAACTCATCCATTTAAAGTGAACAATAGGCTGGGTATTCATCACGTCTGTAATCCTAGCACTTTGGGAGGCAGAGGTGGGCGGATCACCTGAGGTTGGGAGTTTGAGACCAGCCTGGCCAAAATGCTGAGACCCTGTCTCCACTAAAAATACGAAAAAAATTAGCTGGATTTGGTGGCGGGCGTCTGTAATCCCAGCTATTTAGGAAGCTGAGGCAGCAGAATCGCTTGAACCCCAGGGGCAGAGGTTGCAGTGAGCAGAGATCGCACCAGTGCACTCCAGCCTGGGCTATAAGAGCAAGATTCTGTCTCAAAATAAATATATAAATAAAGTGAACAATAAATTGGTTTTTAGTACAGAGTTCCACAACCATTTTCACAATCAATTTTACAAAATTTTCATCACCCCCAAAAGAAACCTCATAGCCATTAACAGTCACTTCCCATTTCCCTTCAATCTCCTCAGCCCTAGGCAGCCACCAGTCTACTTTCTGTCTCTGTAGATTTGTCTGTTCTGGACATTTCATAGTAATAGAATCATACAATACTTGTTTTTTTTGTGTCTGGGATTTTACTTAGTATGTTTTCAAGATTCCTTCATGTTATAACCAGTGTCAGTACTTCATTCCTTTTTATTGTTGGATAACACTTCATTGTATGGATGAACCACATTTTGTTGAACAGCTGATGGACATTCGATTGTT
>NW_016107502.1:189644-193442 GCF_001604975.1 Cebus imitator
AAAAAAAAAAAAGAAAGAAAACAAAAAGACTAGCAATATCTCCTCCTCTAACTCAAATAAATGTAAGCATAAAATGAAAAAATAGTTTTTCATTCAGCAATTTAAAATTTCCTGTAAAATATGCTCCATAAATCCAAAGTGTTAGTATTTCAGACATTCCTGATTAGATTTAGCTAATTAGAAAGAGATTAAGAAAATGCTGGGGGGAATAGAACTGCTGTAGAGAACACTGAATTTTTTTTATTGTGGTAAAATATGCATTGTAACGTGAAAGTTATTAGTGTTGGCTGGGCATGGTGGCTCATACCTGTAATCCCAGCACTTTGGGAGGCTGAGGCGGGCAGATCACCTGAGTTAGAAGTTCGAGACCAGCCTGGCCAACATGGTGAAACCCTGTCTCTACTAAAAATACATAATTAGCTGGGCTTGGTGGCACATACCTGTAATCCCAGCTACTCAGGAGGCTGAGGCAAGAGAATCTCTTGAACCAGGGAAGCGGAGACTGCAGTGAGCTGAGATCACACCACTGTACGCCAGCCTGGGTGACAGAGTGAGACTCTGTCTCAAGAAAAAAGTTAATAGTGTTACAGCTCTTTTTAGAACTTGTCTAGCAAGTTTTCCTGTTTTTACTGAAAACCTTCCCTTCCCTTCCAAATAACAAGAAATGTACACTTTTTTTTTTTTTTTTTTTTTTTGAGTTCGGGTGTCATTTATTGCTCAGGCTGGGGTGCAGTGGCACAAGCATAGCTGACTTTAGCCTAAAAATCCTGGGCTTGAGTAATCCACCCACCTTAGCTAGCTAGGACTACAGACACACAGGTACCATCATGCCTGGCTAATTTTTTTAAAAAAAGTTTTTATAGAGACAGGCCTCAAACTCACGGCCTCAAGCAATCCTTCTGCCTCAGCCTCCCAAAATGCTAGGAGTACAGGCATGAGCCACTGCGCCCTGCCTAAAATTTACAACTTTAATCATTTTTAAGTGTGAGGTTCGGTGACATTAAGTGCATCCACATGTTGTGCAGCCGTCACTACCATCCATCTCCAGCACTTTTTCATCATCCCCAGACTTCACACTCACTCAGGATAATGCCTCATTCACCCCTGCCCCACCCCCTGCTAACCTCTGTTCTACTTTCTGTCTCTGTGAATTTGCCTCATTTATGTATTTGGACAAAATACTTGTGTTTAGGGAAAGAATAGTTAGGAATATTTTAAGCAAGAAAATTAAAACTATCTTTGTTTCAAAGATCTTTTTTTAAACCAGTGTTAGCAGTGCTGACAGTTCTTCCTTTTCTGCTAGAGATCTCTGAAAGTGTGAACTTCGATGATGAGACTGATGGAAGATCCCAGTCAGCATGTTTAGAAAGACCCAGTTCTGCATCCAGCCAGAATTCAACCGTATGTAGTTCTGAAACTTCTTCCATTAGAGCTAATTTGACTCTTTCTCAAACATACCTTCAGTATTTAAATACCATTACTGAGTGAGGATTCCTTCAGAAGTGTAAGCTCAAATTTAGCTCATGATCTAATTTCTTCTGTCTCAGGTCAGCTATTGTGAGGCTTTGTCCCATTTTCAAACTTAGCTCTTCATTACTCTGAATATTCATATTCTTATTTCACTTTTCAGTTTTCCTTATTATGTTAGAAGATTGAAGACATAGGGGTAAACCACTAAGTTGCTTCGTCCACTAAGTGTTTCTCAAAGAGAATCAGATTTTCAGTCCCAGCCGCCTGTTGCTCATGTGTGGCTGTCCTTTCAGGATACAGCCACTTCCGGTTCTGCGACTGCAGCCCAGCCAGCTGATAACCTCCTGGGAGACATAGATGACCTCGAGGACTTTGTGTATAGTCCTGCCCCTCAAGGTGTCACAGTAAGATGTCGGATAATCCGGGATAAAAAGGGAATGGATCGAGGCCTCTTCCCCACCTACTATATGTACTTGGAAAAAGAAGAAAATCAGAAGGTATGAGAATTGATTTCTAAAAAAACTCTTGGGTGAGAGAAGAATGTTATGGGAATAGACTGTTGATGGGCCTTAGGGAGCTAACTCTGGTATTAGGTCAAGCCAGCTGGAAGTAGATTGTATCTTTTTTTTTTTTTTTTTTTGAGACAGAGTTTTGCTCTTGCTGCCTAGGCTGAAGTACAATGGCATGATCTTGGCCCCCTGCAACCTCCATCTCCCAGGTTCAAGTGATTCTCCTGCCTCAGCCTCCCAAGTAGCTGGGATTACAGGCATGCGCTACCTCATCGGCTAATTTTGTATTTTTAGTAGAGATGGGGTTTCTGTATGTTGGTAAGGCTGGTCTTGAACAACCTCAGGTGACCTGCCCATCTCAGCCTCCCAAAGTGTTGGGATTACAGGTGTAAGCCACGGCGCCTGGCGATCATATCTTTTAATCCCCATATGCTGTGTTCTCATTTTCTCCAAAGAGCTCATGTTCTAATAGGCAGCAAGCTCTACCTTCCCATAAATAAGAGCTTTATTCACAATGTGGGAAAATGGACAGGTATTTGTTAATGTAATTGTTTTCACCTATCTCCCATGATTTAGTTTTTGGATGTTACTGTGTGTTCTTTTGGTTTTTCTTTTTATTATGGTAGAACATGACATTGTGGAAGGAGAGCAAGTTTTAGGGAATAGGAAGAATTAGAAATACAGAAGGGTATATAAGTTAAATGTCTTTTTTTCTCACTCTAGAAATCCTAATTTATAAGTTTGAGCCAATTTAATACGTGCCAGTGAACAACTTTATTTTACTAATTTTGCATTAATACCAGGTCTTAACAGATGATTTTAAGAGCCTAGAAATGAGATAATGATAGTAGGTGTTAATTGTTCTTGGTCTGTTGTAAAAACCATTTATTGAGTTTTTACAACAGACCAAGCATAAGCATATATGTTTATATGTATTATCACCTGTATTACATTAAACCTGTAATTATATGTATAGCCACCCTGTTAGGTAGGATTTCTTATCTCTGCTTTAAAGATGAGGTAACTAGGGCTTAGGGAGTGACTTACCTACCCCAAATTGCACTAAGTGGTGGCAGAGCCAGACTCAAACCTGTTTCTAAAGTCTTCCTACTTAGCCACTGCCACTCTTCTGCTTCCCTATTATGGTCCGAGTCTAGTAGAGTTTAGGAAGGATGCATACATAGGATGGTGTTCATGCCATTGAAGTCACAGTGGTTTAAAACAACAGCAACATGGAAAAAGAGTATTTCCTCCCTGGAGAGCCTTCCCTTTTTCCCCTTGTTGCCTTTTGCCTAATCAAAGCCTTTCCTGATGTGCTCCAGTAGATGTGGTTGACATTCCTTTGTCTATGTCTCCAGGGCATTAAGAAAGCTATCACAGGCCAGGCGCGGTGGCTTGTGCCTGTAATTCCAGCACTTTGGGAGGCTGAGGTGGGCAGATCACTTGAAGACAGGAGCTCAAGACCAGCCTGGCCAACACAAGGAGACCCTGTCTCTAGTAAAAAAAAGAAAAAATTATCCAGGAGTCATGGCATGCACTTGTAGTCCCAGCTACTCGGGAGGCTGAGGCAGGAAAATCACTTGAACCTGGGAGGCAGAGGTGGCAGTAATCTGAGATCATGCCACTGCTCTCTAGCCTGGGTGACAGAGTGAGAGCCTGTCTCAAAAAGAAAGCCATCACAGTAAAGAATGAGAAGGTGCCGGGCGCGATGGTTCACGCCTGTAATCCCAGCACTTTGGGAGGCCGAGGCGGGTGGATCACGAGGTCAAGAGATCAAGACCATCCTGGTCAACATGGTGAAACCCCGTCTCTACTAAAA
>NW_016107502.1:193865-195320 GCF_001604975.1 Cebus imitator
AATGAGAAGGTATTCAGGATCCTGTCTCTCCTAAAGTTGGAAAGACTCTTAATCATGACATTGGATGAACATTGATTATTTATTTATTTATTTATTTATGGGATTTTGCAAGGTTTCCCAGGCTGGCCTTGAACTCCTAAACTCCAGTTCCCTCTACCTCAGCATCCCAAGCAGCTGGGATTACAGGCTCATGCCACCTCGCCCAGCTTTGGAGATTTTTTTTAACTGGAAGTTTTAGAGATGAAGTTGTAACTAATTATATGGAAAATCAAGCTAGTGAATTTAGAAAAATTGTATGGGGAAAAACAACCTGATAGTGAATTCTGATAAGAGAGTTAGAAAAAGGGATAAAGACCCAAGATGAACAGCTTGACATATGCTAGGGACTTGCTAAACACTGGCTGAATGAATAGGTAGGACAACCATGGCAGAGGTGGGGCGAGTTCTCTCAGATTCATTTTTGACTGACACTTTTTCTTTTCCCAGATGTTTCTTCTTGCAGCTAGAAAGCGGAAAAAGAGCAAAACAGCCAACTACCTTATCTCCACTGATCCAGTTGATTTATCTCGTGAAGGAGAAAGTTATGTCGGCAAGCTTAGGTGAAAGCAGCCTTAGATCACTGTCCTATTCTTTCTGATAGTCTTATTCCTGGAGTTGCAGAACAGTCCATATCTTGGTTACAACTATCATGTATTGATGTTGTAATCTTAAAAAAAAAAGTTGGATGCAATGGCTCATGCCTGTAATCCCAGCACTTTGAGAGGCCAAGGTGGACGGATCACTTGAGGTCAGGAGTTGGAGACCAGCCTGACCAACATGGTGGAACCCCATTTCTACTAAAAATAAAATGGTAGCACACGCCTATAATTCCAGCTACCTGGTAGGCTGAGGCACAAGAATTGCTTGAACCCAGGAGGCAGGGGTTGCAGTGAGGCAAGATATCATTACTGTAGCCCAGCCTGGGTGACAGAGTGAGACTCTGTCTCAAAAATAAAAAATAAGGCTGGTATGATGGCTCACACTTGTAATCCCAGCATTTGGGGAGGCTAAAGTTGGAGGATCACTTGGGACCAGGAGTTTGAGACCAGCCTGGGCAATATACCGAGACCTCATCTCTTCAAAAAATGTAAAAATTAGTCAAATGTAGCAGTTCTCACCTGTAGCCCCAGCTACTCAGGAGGCTAATATGGGTGGATGGCTTGAGCATGGGAGTTTGAGGCTGTGAGCTATGATCATGCCACTGCACTCCAGCCTGGGTAACAGCAAGACCTTGTCTCAAATGAATGAATAAATAAATAAAAAGTTAAAATCTCAGTTTCTTCCTTGCTTTAATGGGATATTTTTAAAAAAGTGATGATGGGCCGGGCGCGGTGGCTCAAGCCTGTAATCCCAGCACTTTGGGAGGCCGAGGCGGGTGGATCACGAGGTCAAGAGATTGAGACCATCCTGGTCAAC
>NW_016107502.1:195403-221336 GCF_001604975.1 Cebus imitator
GCCTGAACCCAGGAGGCGGAGGTTGCGGTGAGCCGAGATCATGCCATTGCACTCCAGCCTGGGTAACAAGAGTGAAACTACGTCTCAAAAAAAAAAAAAAAAAAAAAAAAAAAAGTGATGATGAACATTTAGATAGTTGGAGAATAGGCAAATAGGCTTCCATTTTCTTCCTTCCTTCTCTTAGACTGTGTTGGTGTAAGAGAAAAAATACAGATCATCATGGTGACTTTTTCTCCTGACTCCAGATCCAACCTCATGGGGACGAAGTTTACAGTTTATGACCGTGGTATCTGCCCCATCAAGGGCCGGGGTCTGATAGGAACGGCCCACACACGGCAGGAGCTGGCTGCCATCTCCTATGTGAGTGCTGCTCTCCCAAGGCCTTCTTCCTGCCCTCCTGTTGTCCTGCTGGCACTTTCCACCTGGTATAGCTAAAGAACCTGCCCTCCCAAGCTTGTTTCTATTTCTATGATTTCTGTTGCTATACCACTTTCTCCATGTATTTGAGTTTTAGTTATTTGAACTGTCAAGCTGAATTATTTTTTACTCTCAGAATATTTCTTCCCTTATTTCCTCTTCTCTTTTCCTGCTGCCACTTAATGCAGACCTTTACTTCTTATCCAGTGGCCAAGGTTACAATAATTTAAAGTTGCTATTGTTTGCTTTTAATCTTGTCCCTATCTAGTTTATTCTTTTTTCTCTTTTTAATCTTTTTTTCCCCTCTTTTTGCCATTTATAGTTCACTTGTTTTTAAATTTTATCTTGTTATTATTTGTTTTATTGTACTTTTTTATTTCATACCCAGGAAAGACCTGAGAACTATCTAGCTCGTTCTCTACTGCTACCAAATGAATCTTCCTAAAACAAGGCTCCAGATGAGCCTCCTGTTCTGCTTCACATCTTTTAGTGAGTACCCATTGTGTCAGAGCTAACATGGTAGCCTCCGCTTTCAGACTCCTAGCGGCACTCCCTCCCCTTCCCATCATACTAGCCAAGCAGTCCTCCTGTCATTCCTTTGTCCACCCACTCATCTTTCCTCCCTGGAGAGCCTTCCCTTTTCCCCTTTCTTGCCTTTTGTCTTATCAGAGTCTTTTCTGATGTACTCCACTAGATGTGGTTGACATTCCTTTGTCTGTGTCCTTGTGGCATTTGTAACCCACATGTGCTTTTATTACTTGTTGAAAATGAACCATCTTCACCATATTGTAAACTCTTGTGAGCTTTTACTCACGGCTATATCCAACTGGCACATGGCCTGGCACACAGTAGGTATTCAAAGAGTTGTTGAGTAAGAGAAAGTAAGAAGGAAATGACCCATCTCAGCTGGATTTTTTTATTCAAGTCTCAACTTTCTTAAATTGAAAATAATCACATCATTTGACTCTTAGGAGATTTTATCTACAGGCCTGAGAACCATTTGACTTCACACTTTGATGTAAAGTACCTTTCCTCTATGGCTCTCATATATAATCTGCTTGGCTTTGTTGGGCGCAGTGTCTCCCACCTGTAATCCCAGCACTTTGGGAGGCCAAGGCAGGCAGATTGCTTGAGCCCAGTAGAGACCAGCCTAGGGAACATGGTGAAACCCCATCTCTACTAAAAATACAAAAATTAGCCAGACATCGTGGCGGGCGCCTGGAGTCCCAGCTACTAGGGGCGCTGAGGCAAGAGGATCACCTGAGTCTTGGGATGGTCAAGGCTGCAGTGAGCTGTGATCGCATCGTGCATTCTAGCCTGGGTGACAGCATGAGATCTTGTTTAAAAAATAATAATCACTGGCCGGGCGCGGTGGCTCAAGCCTGTAATCCCAGCACTTTGGGAGGCCGAGGCGGGTGGATCACGAGGTCAAGAGATCGAGACCATCCTGGTCAACATGGTGAAACCCTGCCTCTACTAAAAATACAAAATAATTAGCCGGGCATGGTGGCTGTTTTTGATTCTCTGTTTACAGTAAAGTAATAAAATTATTTTTGGTACACTTGTTTGTTTTGAGACAAAGTCTCACTCTTGTCACCCAGGTTGGAGTGCAATGGCATGATCTCGGCTCACTGCAGCCTCTGCTTCCTGGGTTCAAGTAATTCTCCTGCCTCAGCCTCCCGAGTAGCTGGGATTAGAGGTGCCTGCCCCTGTGCCTGCTAATTTTTGTATTTTTAGTATAGACGGGGTTTTGCCAAGTTGGATAGGCTGGTCTTGAACTCCTGACCTCAGGTAATCCACCCACTTTGGCCTCCCAAAGTGCTGGGATTACAGGTGTGAGCCATTACACCTGGCCGGTACACCTGATGCTGTTAGCATCTTATGTTCTGAAGAAAGTCTCATGTTATAAAAGAATGTGGTCTCTATTTTTTTCCTGTTTCCAAGTTCTGCCTTATTTTCCTGTCTTCCAGGAAACGAACGTGCTTGGATTTAAAGGTCCTAGGAAAATGTCTGTGATCATTCCTGGAATGACACTGAATCATAAGCAGATTCCATATCAGCCACGAAATGTGAGTAAGAACATACTTAAATCAGCAAAGGACCCTAAAAGACAGTAATACAATACAGAGAGATTAATACAAAAAAAACCTGAGCTTCCAGAGCCCCACACTGGAACATGGCTCCATACACTTCTTTAGGAGAGCTGCCCCTCCAAAACCTCAGGATAAGTGCAGTTGCAGAGTTGTTGCCTTGAAACTATTTTGTCTGCAAAGAGAAATGCTGGATAATATAGAATAATAAAAAAAACCTGTCTTTATTTTTGGCGTTCATTCTTTGCTTCTGGTTTACTCTTTCTAAAATGGAGAAAGTATTCTCCTGCCCTACCTTCTACCTCATAGAGTTGAGAATGAATGAGTTCTTAGAGTTCCCAGTACAAAATAATGATTTTCCCTTTGGACAGAACCATGACAGTTTGCTATCAAGGTGGCAGAACAAAGCTATGGAAAATCTGATTGAGCTGCACAACAAGGCCCCCGTCTGGAACAGTGACACTCAGTCCTATGTCCTCAACTTTCGTGGCCGGGTCACTCAGGCATCTGTGAAGAACTTCCAGATAGTCCACAAAAATGACCGTAAGCCTCCAGGAGGGGTTGGGCAGGAAGCGGAGGATAGACGCTCTTACAGGATGGGGAAATATACATTCCCTGTATGTGACAGGAAGTGATAGGGGATAATCATGGAGGAGAGACAGGATTCTTTGGAAAGATGAAACTACAGTTGTAGAGAAAACTTCTAAGTCACTGTGTTGAGGAGGGGAGAGGAGTATGAGAGATATGCTACAGCAAATCAGAAAAGTCAGCTGGGCGCCATGGCTCATGGCTATAATCCCAGCGCTTTGGGAGGCCAAGGTGGGCAGATGCTTGAGCCCAGGAGTTCGAGACCAGCCTGGGCAATGTGGTGTGAAACCCCTGTCTCTACAAAAATATTAAAAAATTAGCTGGGTATGGTGGCAGGCACCTGTAGTCTCGGCTACTGTGGGAGCATCGCTTGCGCCAGGAGGTCAAGGCTGCAGTGAGCCGAGATCACATCACTGCACTCCAGCCTGGATGACAGAGCAAGACCCTGTCTCAGAAAAAAAAAAAAAATCAGAGAAGTCATAGGGTAGGTTGTTTGGGAAACAAAGGCAAATGACCCCAATAAAGGTTCCTGGCAGCTCTAGCCTACAGAGCTTGTGCTGTTCCCAGCAAGCTGCTCTCTATTCTAAAGAAACCTGGTGATTAACTGGCCTATTTGGATTCTTTGTTTCATAAATAGGTTTTCATTACACCAGTAATCCCGGCACTTTGGGAGGTCGAGGCTGGAGAATCACTTGAGCCTAGGTGTTTGAGACCAGCTTGAGCAACACAGTGAAACCCTATCTTTATAAAAAATAAAAAATTAGGCATGGTGGTGCTTGCCTATAGTCCCAGCTACTCAGGAGGCTGAGGTGGGAGGATCACTTGAGCCCGGGATGGGAGGTCAAGGCTGCAGTGAGCCGTGGTCATGCCACTGTGCTCCATCCAGCCTGGGCAACAGAGCAAAACCCTAAGAAATGGAAGAAAAAAAAGTTTTCCCCTAGTGCAACCACATTATTTTCTAACATCCTGATTTCTTTCTTTTTCTAGCTGACTATATAGTTATGCAGTTCGGACGTGTGGCAGATGATGTATTCACATTGGACTACAACTACCCACTTTGCGCAGTACAGGCCTTTGCCATTGGGCTTTCTAGCTTTGACAGTAAGCTGGCATGTGAATGAGAGAACAATCAAGCTGGGAGCTGGGCTTTCTCCCCACAGGGCTTTCAGGAGCAGAAGTGGCCTCCCCTTCCCTTCCCTTCCCTTGCCCCAGGACATGAAGAGCAATAATAGTTTGCCCCTTTTGGAATGATCCCTGAATATATAAAACCCACACACGCTCTCTCACTCCTCTTCCAGGTTTCATAGACTTGGTGAGGGATCACAGCTTAGCATGGGTGAGAGATGATTTAAAGCACAGGGAGGTTCTTGTCACATTGGGGTCTCCTGAAGTGAGAGTGGGATTTCCTGTGCTTGGAAACTCGCCGTAGAGTCAGGGACTGACATCGCAGTTCCTCTCCTCTCTTCATTCCCTCACAGCTGATTGGCCGGCACCAATCTTAGTCACAGTGGCTGTGATCACATTTTGATCAATTATGTGAGAATTTTATAGAAGTCTTCATTTCATTTAAGGCTGAAAGCATAAACTCTAGAGGTGACTTAGTCAAGACTGACAGTAATTTCATAATTGCCTTCATTTTCAACCCAGGAGTGCCTCCCGAAGCTGTATCACTTCAGACCCATTAGTGTGTAGGTACACACCCACCTGTAGACATCCTGTGCAAACACTTTTTCATTGTCATTATCAAGAGAGATGGCAGTATTGACCGTTTAATTTAGTTTTTTTTAAAAAAAGGTGGCAGGAGAGGCTTTGGGGAGGCTCAGCCAGCAGACATGAGCGTTGCTGGCCCACGTGGCGGAGCTTTGGACTTTCTCCTTGGCTCCCACAAGCCAGGCTCATAGGCACAGAAGGTGTTTTGCTAAGTTTTTTGGATTATTATACCCCTGCACGTATTACGTGACTCTTATACCAGTTCACCCTTCCCAGAATGTATCCGAATCTTGAGAATGCAGAAGCTCTCTGAGCTTCGCCATCAGCACCATTCAGCTGCATCCCTTGTGCACAGAACTGTGTGCCATGGTTGGGCAAGACACTCCTGGCAGCTGCTCCCTGAGACTTCCCTTCTGTGGACTGACCTCTCGCCCCTGCCTGTTGTTCCTGCACCACATCAGATAAGCGTGTGAAGGAGCCAACTGGGAGCTGCAAGACCCTTGGCTCGTCCCCGCCGACAAGTCCCACCTGCTGGATGAGGATGAGACTGTTTACATCTCAGGCCTGTTTGCCACCAAGTGCCTCCCTCACAGCCGTGCCCAGTAGCCTCACCTCGTCACCACCACCACCCACTGCCCCATCCTGAGGCACTGCCTGGCAGGCCACCCTGGTTCACCACAGAAGCTATCCCTACACAACAGCATCTGGGGAAGGACTTAGGGTGGGCCAGCTGGACCTCATCCTGCTTCCTCCTCCCTCTGGTTTCAAGAGATATATAAACTAACACATAATTTTTTGTGTGCAGGTGATTGGTTTTACATAAGTCCTATTTATACCTTTTATATGTTATAGAAGTAAAAGTTAATTTATATCCCTCAGGGAGTTTGTACTGTCATGTTCTGTAATCACAATAATTGTTTTGGGCCAGGTGCAGTGGCTCATGCCTGTAATCCCAGCACTTTGGAGGCCGAGGCAGGCAGATCACCTGAGGCCAGGAGACCAGCCTGGCCAACATGGCAAAACCCAGACTAAGAATACAAAAATCAGCCGTGTGTGGTAGCTCACACCTAGAGCTCCAAGTACTCAGGAGGCTGAGGCAGGAGAATTGCCAAAAAATAAAATGTTTTGGTAACACAGTGAGTACACCAGTTCTTTGAAGCCAGGTGATAACTAATACAAACTTTTGTCCTGGTATAGAGCAGAAATCTGCAGACTGAGGCTTTGTTCCAAAGGCTACCTAGACACATTATACACATGACAGCCAGGGGCTTCTGGACACAGGATGGGACCAAGAGCTGGGCTTAGCAGGGGCCACAGAGGGTAGAGTTTATATTCTTTGGATGCCTGCCCAGGTCAGCCTCCCAAATTTGTTCTTGTCGGCATTCCTTACTGGTTCAGCAGCAAGACAAATGAACTATCTAATTGTGAAATAGACCCCATCGCTTGCCTCTGTTAAACTTTTTTTTTTTCTTTTTTGAGATGGAGTCTTGCTCTGTCACCCAGGCTAGAGTGCAGTGGTGTGATCTCGGTTTACTGCAAACTCCACCTCCTGGGTTCGAGTGATTCTTCTGCCTCAGCCTCCCAAGCAGCTGGGAGTACAGACATGTTCTACCACACCCAGCTAATTTTTGTATTTTACGTAGAGAAAGGGTTTCACCTTGTTGGCCAGGCTCCTGGTCTTGCGTCAGCTTCCAAAACTTGGGATTACAGGTGTGATCCACCAAGCCTGGCCTATTTATTTATTTAGAAGTAGTCTAGGTCTGTCGCCAGGCTGGAGTGGAGTGGGGCAGTCGTGGCTCACTGCAACCTCCACCTCCTGGGTTTAAGCGATTCCCTGCCTCAGCCTCCTGAGTGGCTGGGACTACAGGCACATGCCACCACACCCAGCTAATTTTTGTATTTTTAGTAGAGACAGGGTTTCACCATGTTGGCCAGGATGGTCTCGATCTCCTGACCTTGCAGCCTACCTCGGCCTCCCAAAGTGCTGGGATTACAGGCGTGAGCCACGGTGCCCAGCCCTTTTACTTTCTTTTTTTTTTTTCTTTTTGAGACAGGGTCTCACTCCGTTGCCGAGGCTGGAGTGCAATAGTATGATCTTGGCTCACCACAGCCTCAACTTCCCGAGCTCAAGTGATCCTCCCACCTTAGTCTCCTGAGTAGCTGGAGCTACAGACTGCCACCATGCCCGGCTAATTTTTTTTTTTTTTTTTTAAAGTAGAGACAGACAGGGTTTTACTTTATTTTCCAGGCCTGAACTCCTGGGCTGAAGTGATCCTCCCACCTCAGCCTTACAAAGTACTAGAATTAGAGGCATGAGCCACTGTGCCTGGCCTTCACATTTTAAAGCTCCCTTATATTCAGAAGTTGAAAAAAAATGCCAGGTATGGTGGCTCATGCCCAGCACTTTGGGAGGCCAAGGTGGGAGGATAATTTGAGGTTAGGAGTTCCAGAACAGTCTGGCCAACGTGATAAACTCTGTCTCTACTAGAAATACAAAAATTAGTCGAGTATGGTGGCAGGTGCCTATAATCTCAGTTACTTGGGAGGCTGAGGCAGGAGAATCACTTGAACTGGGAAGTTGCAGTGAGCCAAGATTGTGCCACTGCACTCCAGCCTGAGTGACAGTGCAACTCTGTCTCAAAAAAAAAAAAAAAAAAAAATGTGTGTGTGTGTTCACAAAGCTTTCCTAGGCTTTCTGGCTTTTATCAGTGTCACAGTGATAAATAACATGGAAAGAAGCAGGAAGATCCTAAAAATTAGGACAAGAGCTGGTGTCAGAGTTTAATTCTTATAGCTTGATTTTTCCTTTTAATTTGTTTAGTCTTCCCATGCACAACATGAATTGTTTCCTTTTTCATGTTATTCTCTTTGGCTAAGGTGCATGGCTAGCCAGTTTTTCTGATTTTTGAGACAGGGTCTGGCTCTGTTTCCCAGGCTGGCGTGCAGTAGTGTGATCTCAGCTCACTGCAACCTCTGCCCCCTGGGCTCAAACCATCCTCCCACCTCAGTCTCCTGAGTAGCTGAGACTGGAGGCATGCGCCACCATCCCCAACTAATTTTTTAATTTTTGGTAGAGACAGCGTTTCACCATGTTCCCCAGGTTGGTCTTGAACTTGTGGGCTCAAGCAATCCTCTCCCCTTGGCCTTCCAGAGTGTTGGGATTACAGGCATAAGCCATGGTGCCTGGCCCAAATAGATTCTTTATGACATAGTTTTGTACACTAGTGATCAGGGACATATTGGTGGTCAATGACATGGAAGATTTCAGCAAGTGTCATTTACAAGTCTAAAAATAGGCCTGCAAAAGGCTCTTTTTGATCAGTTTGATAGATAATAGAAGTGAACTGGCATCAGTTCGCTTCCTGAGACCAGCATTGTAAGTGCAGAAATAATGGTTCAACTAAGGCAAAATCCCTGAGTTCTGACCCTATTTCTGCCAATGATTTGCCACATGCCTCCTTTATAGATTGAGAGGCTTTGAACTATGTGCCCTTTTACATTCTTGAATTACATGGTTCTCCCCACTCATGGTGACAACACTCTGCCATTCCCCTGTTTTGAGTTGAGCTCACTGGTTAACCCTGGACAGCTTCACACTGCTCATGGCTAAGGACTGCTAGCAGGAGAGGTGACACAGAGCTCAGGGAAAGCACAGATTGCCTCAGTGAAGGCACCATGGAGAGGAGACTGGAATTGTAGAAGAAAAAGGATTGTGTACTCAGAAATGTCCTCTTTATTCTACCAAGTACGGTTTATTAGTCAAGTTGACATTTGTCAATTTGGTTATAGTAACTGTAAGCAATTCTCTCAAGACACAGCTTGCTCCTGGAGAAAACTCCAGCATGTTGGAAGCTGCCTTTTTCTTTAGCCTCCAGCTCCCACCAGGGCATTGTCTGCACGTTTAACACCTGCCTCTCTTCAGTCCACAGCCCCCTTAGCCTGGCCCACGCAGGCCCCAGCCAGGGTCATGCCAAGGACTTGCCAGTTTCCTGACCACTGGCATATTGGATCCTTTTGCCTCCTTTCCTGCTTATATCTCCTCGTTATCATGTCAATGGATATGCTTTAAAAATCTCACAGTCAGCAAGGTGTGGTGGCTCATGCCTGTGATTCCAGTACTTTGGGAGGCCGAGGCAGGTGGATCAAGAGGTCAAGAGATGGAGACCAGCCTGGCCACCATGGCGAAACCCCGTCGTCTCTACTAAAAATACTAAATTAGCCGAGCGTGGTGGCCCATGTCTGCTATCCCAGCTACTCGGCAAGCTGAGGCAGGAGAATCACTTGAACCCTAGAGGCAGAGGTTGCTGTGAGCCGAGATCACGCCATTGCGCTCCAGCCTGGGCAACAAGAGTGAAACTCAGTCTCAAAAAAAAAAAAGTCTTACAGTCTTTTTATCAACCCAGAGACTCCCCTCATACATTAAAAGTTGGGGCTGCCAAAAATGAAGGTGTGCTGTGGGAACTGTAGGTGGTTTTATGGCGCCACCTACTGTTCAGGAATGTATGTTGCAAGTGCGTTAAAATGGGCAGACTCCACGCAGGTGAGGAAGTCGGTCACCAGGGCTGAGTGAAAGCAGCAGACCACATTACCATGCATTTACCAAGCACCTCGTGTTACACTGTGGCTCTCTTCTAAAAGCCTGAGAACACTAACATTTCTGGAGTTTAGAAACTAGTTAAGGTATTCCAGGTAAAATGCCCAGGATCTGGCTGGCACAGAATAAACACTAAGTATAGAATAGTGGCAAATATCTATATTATCTGTTTTTTTTTCTTTGAGGCAGGGTCTCACTCTGTCACCCAGGCTGCAGTGCAGTGGCATAATCTCAGCTCACTGAAGCTTTGACCTTCCTGGGTTCAAGTGACCCTCCTATTTCAGCCTCCCAAGCAACCGGGATACAGGCATGAGCCACCATGCCCAGCTAATTTTTTATTTTTGTTTTTGGTATTCTGTAGAGATGGGGTTTCATCATGTTGCCCAGGCTGGTCTTGAACTCCAGGGCCCAAGTGATCCTCCTGCCTCAGCCTCCCAAAGTGCTGGGATTACAGGTGTGACCCATTGTGCCCAGCCATCATTTTTATTAATGTTCTTTCAAAATGGAACAATGGGTTGGGCACGGTGGCTCACACCTGTAATCTCAGCACTTTGGAAGGCTAAAATGGGAGGACTGCTTGAGCCCATGAGTTCCAGATCAGCCTGGGCAACATGGGGAGACCCCATCTTCCTTTTTTTCTTTTTTTTTTGAGATGGAGTTTCACTCTTGCTACCCAGGCTGGAGTGCAATGGTGCGATCTCGGCTCACCGCAACCTCCGCCTCCTAGGTTCAGGCAATTCTCCTGCCTCAACCTCCTGAGTAGCTGGGACTACAGGCACGCGCCACCATGCCCAGCTAATGTTTTTTGTATTTTTAGTAGAGACGGGGTTTCACCATGTTGACCAGGATGGTCTCGATCTCTTGACCTCGTGATCCACCCATCTTGGCCTCCCAAAGTGCTGGGATTACAGGCTTGAGCCACTGTTTCCAGCCAGGGAGACCCCATATTTACAAAAATAGCCAAGCGTTGTGGCACAAACACGTTGTCCCAGCTATCCGGGAAGCTGAGGTGGGAGGATGGCTTCAGCCAAGGAGGCTGCAGTGAGCCAAGATCGCACGACTGCACTCCAGCCTGGGCAACAGAGTGAAACCCTGTCTCTAAGAAAAAACTTAATGGAACAATGATCTTCTTAGCCACGCACTTATACAGAATGGTTTATAAGTGTTTATAAAGCAAATTTAGATGGTTTTCCAGAGACAAGAGGGGAAGACAGAAGCACAGCATGATTTAACCGGATTACTCCACATGCCAGTGCTAGTCCCAGCCCTGATCCTACCTCTCTTTCCTCACTTTGTATCCATCTCTCTGTTTTTACTTGAAGTAACAGCCTGTACAAATATTAGCCCTGATGTTGAGGGAAAAAAAAAATTTTTTTTTTTAAGATGGGGTTTCACCATGTTGGCCAGGCTGGTTTTGAACTCCAGACCTCAGGTGATCCACCCACTTCAGCCTCCCAAAGTGTTAGGATTACAGGTGTGAGCCACCGCGCCCGGCTCGGAAATTTTTGAAATATATGAAATGGACCTCCAAGACTCTTCCTGGATGTTCCTTGTCTTTTGGCCCATCAGGCCTGAGCTCCTTCGACACTGCACCCCAACACGGCTTTGGCCATGACCTAAGCCACATGCGTGTAAAGTGGGAGCGTAGATGGAGGCAGGCTTTTTCCTGGTCTATCACCAGCTTTTACTATACCTCTTTGGTTGAATATCGGGGCTCTCAAGCCACAGGGTTTAACATCGAGTTAAGCACTTTCTCCCTAGATTCTTCCCCTTGTCATGAATTTCAAGTGTTTCAAGAATAATTATCCAGCAGTTCTTTCTTCTGTAGTTTGGGAGTAGGAAGATTAGGAAGGAAGAATGGTTTGAGGAGAAAGGAGGGTGACTGGCAGAAGAGGGCTAGGAATTAGAGCAACATTTTTAAAGTGTGTCTATGCTGGATGTGGTGGTGCATGCCTGTAATCCCAGCTACTTGGAAGGCTGAGGCACAAGAATCACTTGAACCTGGGAGGCTGAGGTTGTAATGAGCCAAGATTGTACCACTGCACTCCAGCCAGGGTGACAGAGTGAGTCTCCGTCACAAAAAAAAAAAAAAAAAAAAGTGGTTCTAACTACTGATGAGAAACTATACTACTTAGGAGAAACTATATCAACTAGGGTAGAACGTGACCTTAAAAAAGGTTTCCTGATTGCCTTTGATCGGTCGTATGTTGTTCTATATCAGATATTTAAGAGCTAGAGATAGATAAATTTAATCTTTGGGCCAGGTGCGGTGGCACACACCAGTAGTAGTCCTAGCTACTTGGAAGGCTGAGGTAGGAGGATTGTTTATGTGCACTAGGATTGTACCACTGCGCTCTCGTCTAGGGACAGAGCAAGACCCTGTCTCAAAAAAAAAAAAAAAAAACAGGCCAGGCATGGTGGCTTATGCCTGTAATCCCAGCACTTTGGGAGGCCGAGGCGGGCAGATCATGATGTCAAGAGATCGAGACCATCTTGGCCAACATGGTGAAAACCCATCTCTACTAAAAATACAAAAATTAGCTGGGCGTGGTGGTGCACGCCTATAGTCCCAGCTACTCAGGAGGCTGAGGCAGGAGAACTGCTTGAACCCAGGAAGTGGAGGTTGTAGAGAGTACAGATCACACCACTGCACTCCAGCCTGGAGACACAGTGAGATGCCGTCTCGAAAAAAACGAAAAACCAAAAAACTACACATTATTAATGTGCAAATTGCCTACCTATAGGGGACTAGTTAAAAACACTAAGGTAAAGCTGGACACGGTTGGCTTATGCTTGTAATTAGTCCCAGTACTTTGGGAGGCCCAGGCAGGAGTATTGCTTGAGCCCAGGAGTTTAGGACCAGCCTGGGCAACATATCAAGACCCTGTTTCTTAAAAGAAAAATATATATTTGTATATTTGTTACATTATATATTATTTATATGTATATCTATATTATATAATAAATATATATTTATATAATGTATTATATTTAATATATATTTATATATTTAATATATTTATTAAATATGTACTCATATATTTAATATATTTATGTATATTTAATATATTAAATATATTTATTAAATATATATGAATATATATTTATGAATATACATATGTTTGATATATAATATATTAATATATAAAAATTATATAATATATTAATATTATATATTTAATAAATAAATAAATATATATATATATATATATTTTTTTTTTTGAGACGGAGTTTCACTCATGTTACCCAGGCTGGAGTGCAATGGCGCGATCTCGGCTCACCGCAACCTCCGCCTCCTGGGTTCAGGCAATTCTCCTGCCTTAGCCTCCTGAGTAGCTGGGATTACAGGCACGCGCCACCATGCCCAGCTAATGTTTTTTGTATTTTTAGTAGAGACGGGGTTTCACCATGTTGACCAGGATGGTCTCGATCTCTTGACCTCGTGATCCACCCGCCTCGGCCTCCCAAAGTGCTGGGATTACAGGCTTGAGCCACCGCGCCCGGCCTATATATATTTTTAATCAGACAGATGTGGCGGCACATTTCTGTAGTCCCAGCTACTCAGCAGGCTGAAATGGGAGGCTCATTTGAGGTGGGGAGATTGAAGCTGCAGTGAGCCATGATCATACCACTGCACTCTAGTCTGGACAACAGAGGGAGACTCTGCCTCAAAAAAAAAAAAAAAAGAGAAAAAACCCACTAAGATACTTCCCGCAGTGGAACACTGTGGAGAATAAACAAGTATGAGGAAGACTGTACTGACTGATACAGAGAAATCTCCATGATCCATTCAGTAAGAAGCAAGCTATAGAACCACGTATACAATACGCTTCCTTTTGTGCACAAAGGGTGGGAAATTGCAAGCCCATTATTATTTTTGCACAAACACTGAAAGACTGGAAACTAAAAAGTGGGTTAACTCTAGGAGCAGTTCAGGGCACACGAAGGGTAAGACAGATGTGGGAGGAATCTTTTTCTTTTTGTTTTTGTTTTTTTTAAAGACGGGGTTTCACCATGTTTGTCAGTCTGGTCTTGAACTCCTGACCTCAGGTAATCCTCCCACCTTGGCCTCCAAAGTGCTTGGATTACAGGCGTGAGCCACTGCACCCGGCCTTTTTCTTTGTTTTTGAAACAGGGTCTCAGTCACCCAGGGTGGAGTGCAGTGGCATGATCATGACTTACTGTAGCCTTGACCTCCTGAGCTCCACTGATCCTCCTGCCTCAGCCTCCTGCGTACATAGGACCAGAGGCACATGTCACCACACCCTAGTAGTTTTTTAATTTGTTGTAAGGATGAGGAGCTCACTATGTTGCCTAAGCTGGTCTCAAACTCCTGAACTCAAGTGATCCTCCTACCTCACCTTCCCAAAGTGCTAGGATTATAGGCATGTACCATCATGCATGCCAGGAGGAGTTGTTCAAAAAGAAGTTTTAGGTGAGAAATGGTGGCTCACACCTGTAATCCCAGCACTTTGAGAGGCCAAGGCGGCTGGATCACGAGGTCAGAAGATCAAGACTATCCTGGCTAACACGGTGAAACCCCATCTCACTAAAAATACAAAAAAAAAAAAATTAGATGGATGTGGTGGCACGAGTCTGTAGTCCTAGCTATTTGGGAGGCTGAGGCAGGAGAATCACTTGAACCTGGGAGGTGGAGGTTGCGGTGAGCTGGGATTGTGCCACTGCACTCCAGCCTGGGCGACAGAGTGAGACAATAGCTCAAAAAAAAAAATTAAACTATATTAAATTACCACTATTAATTAATTTTATTTATTTATTTATTTTCTTTTTGAGGCAGAGTCTCACTCTGTTGCCCAGGATGGAGTACAGTGGCGCGATCTTGGCTTACAGCAACCTCAGCCTCCTGGGTTCAAGCGATTCTCCTGCCTCAGTCTCCCAAGTAGCTGGGACTACAGGCATGTGCCACCACACCTGGCTAATTTTGTATTTTTAGTAGAGATGGGGTTTCACCATGTTGACCAGGCTGGTCTCGAACTCCTGACTTCAAATAATCCACCCACCTTGTCCTCCCAAAGTACTGGGATTACAGGTCTGAGCCACCATGCCTGGCCAATTAATTTTTGAGACATGGTCTCGTTCTGCTGCCCAGACGGAGTGCAATGGTGCAATCATGTCTCACTGCAGCCTTGACCTCCTGGGTTGAAGCAATCCATCCTCCTCAGCCTCAGCCTCCCAAGTAACCGGGACTACAGGCGTGTGCCAACACCAGGCTAATGTCATCTTAATCCTCTTCTTTCTCATTCTTCGTACTTAGTAACTCCCATAACTTTACACCTTTACACTTGCTGTCTCCCACAGTCCTCAATTTTTTCGAAGGCTTTGCAAGTGTTAGCCAGTTGTTGCTGGGCATCTCTCTCTGAGATGGTGCACAGCTGTGCTGGCCAACATGTGGCTATTTACATTCAAATTCATTAAATTCAGTTATTCAGTTAGGCTAGCTACATTTCAAGTCCTCAATAGCCACATGTGGCTGGTGACTACCACATTGGACAGTGCGGAGAACGTTTTCTCTTTTTTTTATATTTTTTGAGATGGAGTCTTGTTCTGCTGCCCAGGTTGGAGTGCAGTGGTGTGATCTCTGCTCACTGAAACCTTCACCTCCCAGGTTCAAACAATTCTCCTGCCTCGGCCTCCCATGTAACTGGGATTACAGGTGTGTGCCACCATGCCCGGCTGATTTTTGTATTTTTAGTACAGACGAGTTTTCGCCATTTGGCCAGGCTAGTGTCGAACTCCTGACCTCATGTGATCCATCTGCCTCAGTCTCCCAGTGTGCTGGGATTACAGGAGGGAGCCACTGTGCCCAACTGTTTTTGTTGTCGTTGTTGTCCGTCCTCCAGGCTGGAGTGCTGTGATATGATCTCAGCTCATTTCAACATTTGCCTCCCAGGTTCAAGCAATTCTTGTGCGTCAGCCACCTGAGTAGCTGGGATTACAGGCTTGCTCCACTGTACCTGGCCAAGAACATTTTTATCATCACAGAAAGCTGTGTTGGACAGTTAGTTGATCTACAGAAATCTCAACTAAAGGCTCCCAAGCTATCTTCTTACCAATTCTGCTCCTGTGTTCCACTTGTAGTAGCTTGAGAGGCAGACATCATGACTCCTCTGTTTTCCACACATCCAGTAAATGTGGAGTGAAAAAATGAGTGATGAGGAAACTGAGGCTCACTCAGTAGGTGGCCAAGCTGGAATTTAAACTCTGACTGTTTAACGCCCCAGCAAGGTCATCACACACGACTGATGTTAACGCTCATTTTCAGAATATTTTACCAAACAGGATTACTGAAGATGAAGATTTCAGCTGGCCAAGACTGGAGGAAGCCTTTCCTCCCTTTTGACTTTTCTCAGGAAGCTCCTGGATAGCTGAGGACGAGACCCCCCATAGGAACCTCATCCCATTGAGAATTATGCAGAGGAGGCTTCCACCTCTGTGCAGTGGAAACCTGTGGTTTCAGTCTGGAAATGTGAATATACTGAACTAGTCAGCCTGCGCTGCCATAACAAAATCCACAACTGGGCTGCTCTAACCACAGAGACTTACAGTTCTGGAGGCTGGAAGTGGAGGATGCAGGTGCTGGCAGATGTGGTGTCTTCTGAGGCCTTTCTCCCTTTCTCCCTCTGTGTCCTCACATGGTCTTCTCTTGGTCTGAGTGTTCTGTGTCCTAATCTCTTTCATGAGGACACCAGTTACACTGGATTACGGCCCACCCTTATGACCTTGTGCTAACTTAGTCACCTCTTTAAAGGCCTTATCTCCCACACAGTCACATTCTGAGGTGCTAGGGGTTTGGACCTCAGCATACGAATTTGGGGGGACGCAATTTAGCCCACAGCATATACTGTTCCCTAGATAGCGGACCTAGGGCCTGTTCTCTTTCACATTTCTCTTTTTTTGAGACAGGGTCTTGCTCTGTTGTCCAGGCTGGAGTGCAGAGGTACAATCATGGCTCACTGCAGCCCCCACCTCCCAGACCCAAGCAATTTTCCCACCTCAGCCTCCCAAGTAGCTGGGACTACAGGCACATGCCAACACACCCACATAATTTTATTTTTACTTTTGTAGAGATGTGGGGGGGGTCTCCTTGTGTTGCCCAGGCTGGTCTCGAATTCCTGGCCTCCAGTGAACCTCCTGTCTCAGCCTATCTTTTTCTTTTTTTCGAAATGGAGTCTCACTCTGCTACCAGGCTGGAGTGCAGTGGCTCAAATCTCAGCTCACTGCAACCTCCGTCTCCCAGGTTCAAGTGATTCTCCTGCCTCATCCTCCTAAATAGCTGGGACTAAAGGCACATGCCATCATGGCCAGCTAATGTTTTCATATTTTTAGTAGAGACGGGGTTTCACCATGTTGCCCAGGATGATCTCAATCTTTTGACCTCATGATCCGCCTGCCTCGGCCTTCCAAAGTGCTAGGATTACAGGAGTGAGCCACTGTGCCCGGCCCTGCCTCAGGCTTTCAAAATGTTGGGATTACAGGTGTGAGCCACTGCGCCTGGCTATATTTCTCTTTCATGAAGACATAATAGAACTAATATTAGGCTTATCAAATTATTGACTACTTTTATTCTATAGACAGTTAGGGGGAAAAAAACCTTTGATAAAGGTCCATTTTGCCAAGGTGGCAGGATAGCTTGAGCCTGGGAGGCCAAGGCCACAGTGAGCCGTGATCCTGCCACTGCACTGCAACATGGTTGACACAGTGAAACTCTATCTCAAAACAAAACAGGGCCAGGAGTGGTGGCTTATGCCTGTAATCCCAGCACTTTTGGAGGCCGAGGCAGGTGGATCACCTGAGGTCAGGAGTTCGAGACCAGCCTGGCCAACATGGCAAAACCCCATCTCTACTAAAAATACAAAAATTAGCCGGGTGTGGTGGCGGGAGCCCATAATCCCAGCTACTAGGGAGGCTGAGGCAGGGGAATCTCTTGAACTTGGGAGGCGGAGGTTGCAGTGAGCTGAGATAGCGCCACTGTACTGCAGCCTGGGAGACAGAGCGAGACTCCATCTCAGAGAAACAAAACAACAGAAAAGGATCTGTCTTGTCCTTCAAAGCACAAGATGAAGTTCAGCCGATGTCAAGTGCAGATTCTCTTAAGGAAAAAAGTAAATAAAAATATAGGATAGAGATTGGGCTCGGTGGCTTACGCCTGTAATCCTAGCACTTTGGGAGGCCAAGGTGGGTGGATCATTTGAGGCCAGGAGTTCGAGACCAGCCTGTCCAACATGCTGAAACCCCGTCTCTACTAAAAAAATTTAAAAAGGTGGCCGGGCGCGGTGGCTCAAGCCTGTAATCCCAGCACTTTGGGAGGCCGAGGCGGGTGGATCACAAGGTCAAGGGATTGAGACCATCCTGGTCAGCATCGGGGTGAAACCCCGTCTCTACTAAAAAAAATACAAAAAATTAGCTGGGCATGGTGGCGTGTGCCTGTAACCCCAGCTACTCAGGAGGCTGAGGCAGGAGAATTGCCTGAATCCAGGAGGCGGAGGTTGCGGTGAGCCGAGATCGCGGTGAGCCGAGATCACTCCAGCCTGGGTAACAAGAGCGAAACTCCGTCTCAAAAACAAAACAAAACAAAACAAAACAAAAACCAAGTAGAGGCTGGGTGCGCTGTAATCCCAGCACTTTGAGAGGCTGAGGCAGGCGGATCATGAGGTCAGGAGATCGAGATCAGCCTGACCAACATGGTGAAACCCCATCTGTACTAAAAATACAAAAAATTAGCTGGACGAAGTGGCAGGCACCTGTAGTCCTAGCTACTCAGGAGGCCGAGGCAGGAGAATCTCTTGAACTCGGGAGGCAGCGGTTGCAGTGAGCTGAGATTGCGCCATGGCACTCCAGCCCTGGTGACAGGAAAAAAAAAAAAAAAAAGGACAGGTGCGGTGGCTCACACCTGTAATCCCAGCTCTTCGGGAGGTTGAGGTGGGTGGATCAGCAGGTCAAGAGATCAAGACCATCCTGGCAGGCCAACATGGTGAAGCCCTGTCTCTACTAAAAATACGAAAATTAGCTGGGCATAGTAGTACACGCCTGTAATCCCAGCTACTCAGGAAGCTAATGTAGTGGGTGTTTGTGGCTCAACGCAACCTCCGGCTCCCAGGTTCAAGTGCTTCTCCTACCTTAGCCTCACCAGCAACTGGGATTACAGGCATGTGGTAGCACGCCCAGCTAGTTTTGCATTTTTAGTAGACGGGGTTTCTCCATGTTGGTCAGTCTGGTCTAGGACCCCTGACCTCAGGTGATCCACCCGCCTCAGCCTCCCAAAGTGCTGGGATTACAGGTGTGAGCTACTGCACCCGACTATTAATTACTATCAGCTGCAAAGAATTCTGTCACACAGATGACACAGATGTGGTTGGTTCTGCTTGACAAAGTGTCTTATGGATAATTCATTTGACTATCATAATGTGTGTTGAAAAAACAAAGTAGAGACGGGGTTTCACCATTTGGTTAGGATGATCTTGATCTCTTGACTTCGTAATCCATTTGCCTCAGCCTCCCAAAATGCTGGGATTAAAGGCCTAAACCATTGAGCCCAGCCATAATTTTTATTTTTTAAGTTTTGAGACAAGGTCTCGTTCTGTGACCCAGGCTGGAGTGCAGTGGCGTAGTCACGGTTCACTACAGCCTTGGCCTCCCAAGCTCAAACAAGCCTTCCACTTCAGCCTCTTAAGTTGCTGAGACAATAGGCATGTGCCACTGTGCCCAGCCCTTTTTTTTTTTTTTTTTTTTTTGGTAGCAGTAGCGTCTCATTATGTTGCTCAGGCTAGTCTCAAACTCCTGGGCTCAAGCCTCCCAACCTCAGCCTCCCAAAGTACTGGGATTACGGACGTGAGCCACTATGCCCAATTAATGTGATTTTTAACTTTGACTCTGGAATATAGCCAACACAAATAGCGCCTACATGAAACCTGGCCCTGCCCACACCCTTATCCTCCTCCTCCTGCACACAGTCCATCATCAGCTTGAGTGAGGATCCATTTATAGGATCCAGACAGATGAAATATTTCCACCAAAAGACTCATTCCTGAGGTCAGTGAATTAGGGTCCTGTCCCTTAAAAATGTAAACACCCCTGGGAAGGGCAGATGTGTGGGTAAAATCACCTTGCCTTTAACTCTTCGGAATTTGTAGCTCTGTTAACTTTCTTTTATGCATATGGCCCTCAATAGCTCCAAGCTTGATGTCCCCAAGGCTGCAGAGCTCTGCAGGAGACTGGAAGGGTATGGGCCAGGAAGTCAAGAATGTGAAGATAGTTCTTCCCAGCTTGGATCACTGATGGCCTTAGGTAGTGAAGACTTGGAGGGAATAAAGATCTCCAAGTTAGCTCTCAGCAGTCTATGCTGAATGTGACACCAGGATTGCTTTCCTGTCTCCACTCTGGACTCTGTCCTGCCTTCCTCTCTGTCCCGTGAACCTGGCTGGATTCCCCTCTGACCTCACCCCACTCCCCTTTTGCTTGAATTCTTATCTCAGTTACTGACACCATCCATTGTTCAGCTGTTAAATGTTAGCAATTTTTGTTTTCTCTCACTACACAGCCAAACCATCTGAACTGTTTCCTAGTTCCTTCCCCTCCTCCTCAACCTCAGGACTACTGCTTGAGTTTAGGGCACCTCTAGTCTCCAGTCCAACCCCAAGACTGTTGCCAGATGGTCTTTTTGATGGTGATGCTGATTATGTCACACTTGTGTCTTTTCTGATGCTCAAATCTTCAGTGTGGTACACAATGACCTTCACAGTCTGGTACCCACCACCTTTAATCTTATTATCCACATCTCTATTCTCCAGCCACACCAATTTACAAACCTTTGCTAAACGCCCCAGCAGACAGGCTGCCTCACCTTTGTCGGTGCTAATCCACGTGTCTTAAATGGAGTTTCCAGTCTCAGTTTGGCAAACCCTCATTTATCCTCAAGAGCTAGATCAAACACTCTGTACTCTTGGATTTCACTGTTCTTTCCCTTGCATTCCCATTTAATTTTGCATAATTGTCTGTCTTCTCACCTACACTGGATCTACTTGAGGGCAGGGACCTACCCCTGCCCTTAGCATGGTGTCAAAGTCAACAAACACTCAAATGCTTAATATATGATAAAATTCATATATATATATATTTTTTTTCTTTTTTTTTTTTTGAGACAGAGTCTTGCTCTGTCACTAGGCACCAGGCTGGAGTGCAGTGGTATGATCTTGGCTTACTGCAACCTCCGCCTCCCGGGTTCAAACAATTCTACTGCCTCAGCCTTCTGGGTAGCTGGGACTACAGGTGCACGCCACCACGCCCAGCTAATTTTTTTGTATTTTTAGTAGAGACAGGGTTTCACCACGTTGGCCACAACAGTCTCGATCTTTTGACCTCGTGATCCGCCTGCCTTGGCCTCCCAAAGTGCTGGGATTACAGGCTTGAGCCACCATGCCCGGCCCCATAATATAATTTTTTTTTTTGAGACAGAGTCTCGCTCTGTTGCCCAGGCTGGAGTGCAGTGGTATAATCTCAGCTCACTGCAACCTCCACTTCTCAGGTTCAAGGGATTCTCCTGCCTCAGCCTCCTGAGTAGCTGGGATTATAGGCACGTGCCACCACGCCTGGCTAATTTTTGTATTTTTAGTAGAGACAGGTTTCACCATGTTGGTCAGGCTGGTCTCAAACTCCTGACCTGGTGATCTACCCGCCTCGGCCTCCCAAAGTGCTGGGATTATAGGTATGAGCCACCGTGACTGGCCAATATAATTATTATTAATTACTTTGAGACAGGGTCTCGCTCTGTCATCCAGGCTGGCGTGCAGTGGTGCATTAACAGCTCACTGCAGCCTCAACCTTCTGGGCTCCAACTATCCACCTACCTCAGCCTCCTGAGTAGCTGGGACTACAGGTGCAGGCCACCATGATGCCCAGGCTGGTCTCGAACTCCTGGGCTCAAGCAATCCACCAACCTCGGCCTCCCAAAGTGCTGAGAGGTGTGAGCCACTGGGCCCACCATGACTGCTGAATTAAATAGTTGGTGCTCAGTGTATACTTCATGTGGTGCTGATACGCTGTTTTGTGTTTTGGTCTTTCCATGTGCACGAGGTGTGACCAAGCCTTGATATGACTCATTACTTAACAAGCACACCACAATTCATCTATCCAAATGAGGGCTGCGTCTTTAACACCTTTTTCATCTTGCAGGACTGGAAGCTTAGCTCAGTGATGCCATCATTGCTTGAAACACTTTTGGAGTACCTCTCTTGGAAACAGTTTTGGCATTGATAGCACTTTCCTTTCAATATCATCCACGGTAGTGATTGTTTTTCATTTATTCAGCATTTATCATGCACTTCCCTATCCCAGGCACCAGGCTGGTTCTGGGTGAAAGATAAGATAAATCAGACATTACTCTGTCTTGAAGGAAGTTTCTGTTTGGCAAGGGAGATAAGATCTGGACAACCACCCAACACAAGGCTAAGTGATAATGCCCCAGAAGAGGTTGGATTTGAGTTTCGGAAAAAGCCAAAAGTCCTTTAGTTTCAGCCTCCCGTCCACGTGGTTGATGGCACTGCCTGCCAGCACACTGCTCTAAGCCCATTAGTCCTCAGCATCTCCACACAAGGAGTCCAGCGTGTTTCCAGCACCTCCTGACCCAACAAGAGACTCCTGGGCATGTGTGTCTGAAGCCCAGACTCCCACCGATGGCAATACTCTTCTATAATACTCCGAGGCCTCCCAGCTAAACTGAGCTCTTTGAGGGCAGGTGCTGAGGGCTGATCCTGATCTTCACAGTGTCTGGACTCATAACACATCTTAGATGAATATTCATTGAGTCACTGAGCCCAAAAGGCAGGCGTCTTATGGCATGCCACAGGGACTTCAAACTGAGTGCCCTTTCTCCCATGTGGTTTACTCGTAGTGACGGTTTTACAGATACTCAAGGGATAGGAGAGAAAAACGGAAAAGGCTAAAGGCAGGGAGGGCGAGCAAGGGGGCACTGGCGGCGGATCTGGGAATGGAGCCCGCGAGTTCCTGCTTCCTGGTTCCCTGGAGCAAGTGTCCTTTGGTGGGAGCCGCAGGGAAGGGAGCAGCCCTTCCTGCGCGCCGGGCGCCCGCCCCTTCCCCGGCCTCCCAGGGACTCGTGCGGAGGGACGCCGGGTGGCGAGGCTGGAGGCCGGGCCCAGTCCACCCCCGGGACAGCCCCACCCCGGCGAAGAGGAAGGCTCCCGGCTCCTGGGAAGGAGAGTCCTCACCGCGCCAGAAGTGGAGGGCCTGGGGCGCGCGACGAGCAGGCGAGGAGTTGGAGCAGGGAGATCAAAGGGCGCGTGGGGTCCGCGGCCGAGGTCCAGGTGGAGCGGGTCCCCGCGGTCCCTCGGCCCCCTCCCCCGCCGCCCGCCCCGGCCCAGCCCCGCCCCGCCCCGGCGGCCCTGCCCCTCGCCCGCCCGCGCGCGGCGCAGTCTCCTCCCCGAGGTGCCGGTGGCCCGGCCGCCACTCCCTCCGGCTCCCTCCCTCCCGCCGCGGCGCGCATCTCATTCCAGCCCTCATTCCGCGCATTCCAGCGTCCTCCTCGCACTCTGGAGTCCAGGGGGCGGGAGGGCCGCAGCTCCGGCGCCGCCGCGTCCCGCCAGGTGAGAGGCGCCCGCGTCCGCCGCACCCGCCGCCTCCCTCCCGGGCCGCGCGCCCCACGCCGCCGCCGACCGCTCGCGCCGCATGTTCCGCTGCTCTTTTCTTTCCGTAGCCCGCGTTCCCGCCTCGGACCTCTGCGCCCCGGCGCGCTTCGTCCCGACCTCAGGCTTCCCTACGCGCTCCGGCGCAGCCCGCGGCCCCTCTCCCGCTTCCCTCCGTCGGCCCCGCGCTCCCTTCCTTGCTCCCGGTTGACTCACTCCTCCAGGAATAGGGATCCCCGTGTTTTCCCGTCAGTCCCATTCTGGGAAAACTCCTCCCTCCGCGCGCTCCGCTCCGCTCCGCTGGGCGCACCGGGGCCGGTCGGCGCTGGGTGGGCTTGGCCCAGCGGCCCCGCCTTCCCTGCGCCGCCCGTCGGCCCCGGCCCGACCCCGGCTCTGCGCGCTGACGCCCTGCCGTCCCCACACAGCGATCGCCGCTGCCGGAAGAGTTGGTGCTCGGGGCGGACTCCTGGGAACTGGCTTAGCGCACCCACCCCACCTTCCCGCACCCTGGGACCGGTAAGGCTGGGGAGCGGAGACTTGGTGGGACTTTGCTGGAGGGCAGGAGTCTGTTCCGTGCGTGCGGAGCTCCCTCCCGGGACAAGACTGGGAAGAGAGCGAGGCACGTGGAGGCGGCGCGCCTGAGGCTGGTGGAGGCGAAGCGCCTCCAGGAGCTGGTAAGGGGGGTGGACACGCGGGACTTTGGGGGAAAGGAAAGGGAGGCCTGTGTGGAAACGACCGGAGAGGCAGAGCCGAGAGCATCGGCCACACAAGAGACCCAGCACCCTTGCCCCTTTTCTGCTGGGCCCTTTTCGAGCCTGGAAGGGAGCGAGCTGGAGGTGGGCAGACTGCCTGTTTCAAGTGCAGAGGCGATGCGAAAGTGGGGGGACCCCTGCAAAGGGTCCTACACCCCAGGGCTTGAGAAGCTGCTGTGTCCCCTGATGGGGACCAGTGGACCGATCCAGGGAGCAGAACTTCCAGACCCCAAAGTGAATATTTCCCCCGCGGTGCTCAGGCACAGGAGGCCCCGTGGACTGACTGCATCTGTGCTGAGTCTGTGTGACACCTGACTGCGAGTCCCCCTCGCTTTGGGTCTCTGTGAGGGTGATATCTGTTCACATGTGACTCACCTTGGCTTCCAGTGGGCGTATTTGTTTGTGTTGAACGTGAGTGACAGAGCGTGTGTATCCGTCTGCTTGAGAAGGGGGCTCTGTCTGAAAGTGTATCTCTGAGTAGGTGTGTGATGCCATGTCTCTTAAGTATGTGTTTCTCTTCGAGGATGTTGGCTCTGGCTAGGACTGTTCCTCCTCCCAACATAGCCGTGGGCAAGATTCAGTGTCTCTGGTTGCGTGAGTTACAGGGATAATTTGACGGTGGTTTTGGAGTGTGTGGCCCCCAGGCTCGTTTCCTCTGACCGGGCAGAGCTGGAAGGAAGCGGTCTCCACCTGCCTCTTGCAGCTAGGAGGATTTCTCAGGGCGAGAGTCTTGTGCTTGCCTGGAATAGTTCAGAGAGCAATCTGGAGGCCGAAGGAAGTTGAGATCTTTGCCTATGGGGGGTCGGATGGGTAGGTGAGATTTGGGAAGGTTTGTGGGGGTGGATCCCCGAGGAAGAGGAGACAGTTTTGAATCTGGAGACTTGTGTAAATAGTGCTCTTAAGTTGGCCCCGAGGACAAACAGATAGGGAAGTATAACAGCCTCAACTACTTTCTCTTGGTTTAACTCTCCTTGGAACTGACCAGGTAACCAGGTGGAAGAATCCCTCATTCTAGGCCGGGTGCGGTGGCTCAAGCCTGTAATCCCAGCACTTTGGGAGGCTGAGGCGGGTGGATCACGAGGTCAAGAGATCAAGACCATCCTGGTCCACATGGTGAAACCCCGTCCCTACTAAAAATACAAAAACATTAGCTGGGCATAGTGGCGCGTGCCTGTAATCCCAGCTACTGAGGAGGTTGAGGCAGGAGAATTGCCTGAACCCAGGAGGCGGAGGTTGCGGTGAGCCGAGATCGTGCCATTGCACTCCAGCCTGGGTAACAAGAGTGAAACTCCGTCTCAAAAAAAAAAAAAAAAAAAAGAATCCCTCATTCTTTTCAACGTGCATGTGCTAGACACTCAGCACTTCCTCTGGAAAGAGGAATGAGTAGCTTGTTGCATGAGGGCTTCAGCGTGGATATAATGCTTGGAAGGAAGGAGCCGGAAACCGACTCGGGGGTTGAGGGTCCTTGTCCTTGCTCCTCCATCCATCCTGAGGATGTGGATGTTCTGGTGGGAAACACCTCACCGTCTCACCTGCTTAGGCCAGGTGTGCTGCTGGTCTAAAAGCAGCACTGAGCGAGTGGAAAGAGCACAGGTTTGGTGTCAACCAAACCTGCAGACCAGGGTACAAATCCTGAGTCTCCCACTACCTTTAAGGCTGTTGGGCTGTTTCCTGATGGGTAATGTGGGGGGAACTTTTCTGTCCAGAAAGTTTCTTGTGAAAAGTCAATGTTTGCAAAGCCCCCGCCAGTAGCACAGTGCCTGGCACATCCCATGGAATCCGTCGGATAGCTGTTGTATCCAGTGTTTCCTAAGCTTCTTCCAGTAAGAAGCTCTTTTTCCCAGGGATTAGTGGTTTTTGAATTAATGTTTCTCTGAGCACTGTTTGAGAAACCGTGCCCTGTCTGTCATGTATATTTAGCAAACATGAACCGAGCATTTACCATGAGCCAGGCCCTACAGTGTTCTGCGTCCTTAGGAACCCAGGGTCCTAGTAGCCCAAGTTAGGAGGGAAGGGGACAGACAGGGCTTTGTCGCCAGAGACCAGAGTCCCAGCTTCTATTTTCTGATGCCAGTTTTGCCTTGCCCCCAGGGGGAGCTTGCCAAACATTATTAGATACTCTAATGT
>NW_016107502.1:221621-232624 GCF_001604975.1 Cebus imitator
TTTTAGTAGAGACGGGGTTTCACCATGTTGGCCAGGATGGTCTCGATCTCTTGACCTCGTGATCCACCCGCCTCGGCCTCCCAAAGTGCTGGGATTACAGGCTTGAGCCACCGCGCCCGGCCCCCATTTTGTTTTATTTTATTTTACTTTTATTTTTGAGACAGAGTCTCACTCTGTCGCCCAGGCTGGATGGAGTACCGTAGCATGATCTTGGCTTACTGCTACCTCCACCTCCTGGGTTCAAGTGATTCTTCCGCCTCAGCCTCCTGAGTAGCTGGAATTACAGGCATGCACCACCCTAGCCGGCTAGTTTTTTGTATTTTTAGTAGAGCCGGGATTTCGCCATGTTTGCCATGCTGGTCTTGAACTCTTGACCTCAGGCCATCCACCTCGGCCTCCCAAAGTGCTGGAATTACAGGTGTGAGCCACTGCATCTGGCCTAAGTCTCACATTTTAAAGATAGAGAAACTGGTGCCCCTAGAGGGACAGTAACTTGCTTAATGCCGCAACACTGGTGAGCAGCAGAGCGGGGATTAGAACCTATGCTCTCCCCTTGGTGTTCTGTCTCCTGCCCTGTGGACACCCCCTCCCCCCCACAGCCGTCTTTATCCAACAGGCGCGGAGCCTGGAGTAGACTGACTTAGGCCATGCCTAGTGGCTCGGTTAAGGTTGTTAGGAGGCAAAAATACTCGGCTTGTCCTGGTAGAAAGCACACAGCTGTTATGGGGAAAGAGCCATGTCACTGTAGAATCGGTGAATGGAGTCCGGAAGGGGCCCTTTGGTCTTTAAAACACACTCTCCTCTCCCCTTGATGGGCCGCCAGGTGAAGGTTCTCCCTATCTTTTTAGATCTCTTGGGTTGCAAATGTCACAACCTCCTTTGATTTCCACTCTGGAGTCTTGCCCCGGTGACTGTCACAAAGCAATGCTTGTTGCCAAACCTGTGGCTCCTCCTCCTCCTTCCCAGTGGACATGGAGGACGTTGGTCCCCAGCTTTGGTCCTTGCCTTTCCTGAAGTTGAGCTCAGTCCAGTAGCAGTTGGAAATTCAGGGCTGGTGAGGGTGTCTTTACCTTGCCTGTCTTCCTTTGCCCCCATGACCCTTTGTTGGCAGGGGTTGGACTACAGCTCCCTTTAAAGCTCTGAAATTGGATCTGAACAGCTGCTCTCCAGTAAGAGTGGGGAGGGGGTTGTCAGCAGTCAGGGGGGCCCAGGTGGAGGTGGGGGCAGGGCTTTGTCACTGGGAGCACAAGTCTCCAGTTCCTATCTTCTGATTACCGTTTTGCCTGGATCCCTTCTGAAATGACAGTTCTTCCCTTGCTTTTGATTTTGGGAGATTCTAATCACACCTATGTGATCTGGCCCTGAGGCCTTTAGCTGGAAGGGACTGGATCTTTGGGAAAATTTCCACTAGAACTCAGGTCTCTAAGATCTATGCCCATGTCCTTCTGCATTTAATACAAGGGGACTCCTGGAAGGGCCAGAGGATGGGCCAGGCTCCTGTAGTGGGGGCTCACTCCTTGGTTTGGCGTGGGCAGGCAGGCCCCCATGGGTGGGGACTCTGCTTCCTTTGACCCAAACTTCATGGGAACAATAGACTTCAGAGGAGTCACCAGGGACAGGAAATGGGAGCTGTGCTGAGGCAGGGGTGACCCTCCTGGGGGATGGGATTGCATATCCGGTAGAGGGTTGGGGGCAGTGCAGAGGGCGCTGGGGAGGGGCTGATGACACATAGGGTGGGCCCCTGGGGTGGGGCCCTCCTCCAAAGGGGGCTGTTGACTCAGCGTGAAGCTGGAGCTCAGTGCCAGTTCTGTGCTGAGCTTTCGGCCCTGTGTCTTACTACACAAGTCTTGTGTCTGCCAGCCTCTGCTCCTGTCACGCTTACCCCTGCCAGGACCCCTCAAGCCCCTGAGATGTCTCTGTGAATCATCCTGGCCAGGACAAAAGGCTGGTGGTGTTGCTCCCTGGCTGCTTTCCACCTTGGCAGTGAGCCTTGGGCAACTGTGGCTGGAACGGCGATGTTGGGTTGTGGGCAGAGCTCTGGGTAGGGAGTTCACAGGCCGGGTCGCCGGACAACATGAGGGATTTCTTTAGCCACAGGCAGAGCGAGACAGCGGGTGGAACGTTCTGGAGACAGAGGACTCTTATCTTGCCTCTATCTTTGTAAGGGCCGACCAGACTTTTGTGAGAAGGCCACAGCTTGTCCTGGGAGAATTGTGAGTCAGACCACACGAGCTGCTTTCAGCTTGCCGGATTCTCACAGATAGGCTTTGGGGTCCCAAGAGAAGCTGTAGGAGTGACCCCAGAACCACTGCCAGGACCTGGAAGGAGGGTAGGAATAGGAGAGATAACACATGCTGTCTTGATTTATTTCTTCAGGGGAGCAAAATGGGGACCCTGGAAATGGCAGACTCCTAGAGTTGATTCCTTGCCCAATTCTAGGTCAGATTTTGTTTTTTAATAATTTTTTTCTTTCTTTTGAGACAGAGTCTCACTTTGTCACCCAGGCTGGAGTTCAGTGGTGCAATCATGGCTCACTGCAGTCTTGAACTCCTGGGCTAAGCAATCCTCATTGCCTTAACCTGAGTGGCTGGGACTACAGGTATGCACCACTACACTTGGCTAATTTGTAAAGTTGTCTGTAGAGATACGGTCTCACTTTTTTTTTTTTTTTTTGACTTTGTTGTCCAGGCTGGCCTTAAACTCCTGGGCTCAAGTAATCCTCCCACCTTGGCCTCCCAAAGTGCTGGAATTATAGGTATCAGTCACCATGCCTGGCCAATTTAAAATTTTCTAGTAGCCACTTTAAAAAAAAAGTGAAGTTAATGTTAGTGTTTTCTTATACCCAATATATCAAAAATAATTTTGAGAGTGTAATAAAGTTTTTAAGATTATAATTATAATAATTATTATTGACAGGGTCTTGCTCTGTCATCCAGGCTGGAGTGCAGTGAAGCGGTCATAGCTCATGCAGCCTTGCAGTCCTCCCGGGATTAAGCAGTCCTCCCGGGATTAAGCAGTCCTCCCGGGATTAAGCAGTCCTCCCAGGATTAAGCAGTCCTCCCAGGATTAAGCAGTCCTCCCACTTCAGCCTCCTCAGTAGCTGTGACTGCAGGTGTACGCCATTGCACTCAGCTAGGTTAGAGTTTTGAACAAACAATCTGTGGAGAGTGTGAAAATGAAGTTGAGATGCCTAGTAGCCAACATGGGTTCACTCTACCAAGTCTCGGAGAAAAAAATCTAATTGGAGTAGAGGAATATTCAGTAAGACTTTTCCGTCTAATGACCTTCTTGGTACAAGAGAAAGCAGCGTGGTCTGGCTGGTACACCAGGGAGATGGATGTGGGACTGCTTGATCCACTACACTGGATACTGACTCCTGTCTCCTGAGCCTGTGTTGCCTTGAGGAGGTCCCGTGATGTGCCACGGGGCTCTCTTTGGCTTAGTCCTCTATGAGTCCCATAGACAGGAGCCTCTCCCGGGAGCCTGTGTGGCCCATGTCTTCTGTTTCTCATTTTTTTTTTTTTTTTAGATGGAGTCTTGGGCTGCCGCCAGGCTGAAGTGCAGTGGCGCTATTTTGGCTCACTGCAACCTCCGCCTTCTGGGTTTAAGCGATTCTCGTGCCTCAGCCTCCTGAGTAGCTGGAATTACAGGCACATGCGACCATACCCAGCTAATTTTTTGTATTTTTAGTAGAGACAGGGTTTCACCATGTTGGCCAGGATGGTCTCGATCTCCTGACCTTGTGATCCACCCACCTTGGCCTCCCAAAGTGCTGGGATTACAGGCGTGAGCCACTGCACCTGGCTCTGTTTCTCATTTCTATGAGGTTTGAGGATAGCAAACATTGGCTGATAGAACCAGGGTTCATAATCATCTCAGTTGACTGGAATGCTACCATTAAGTAGAAAGATGAAGTTTTAAAAAATTTCTCTCTTAAAATTAATACCTGTACGTTACAGAAAGCCTGGAAAATAAAGAAAGCCATAAAGGAAAAAACAAAATGATACATAATACTACAATTCGGGTGGGTTGGTATTTAGGTGAATGTCCTTCCAAATTTGTGTTCATGTAAATCTGTATATTTTAACATAATTACAATTATATTCTATCCTGTTTTTTTCCCTACTGAATGCTGTCTAGTGGATAATAGTGCATGTCGTAAACATTATTTAAAACCATAATTTTAAGGATCCAAGTAACATTTGATTTTATTACTTTTTTAACTGTTTCCTACTGAGTTTAACAAATTGTTTTTAGTTTTTGGCATTTAAAAATTACTTGGCCTGGTGCAGTGGCTTACGCCTGTAATCCCATCACTTTGAGAGGTCGAGGTGGTCAGGAGTTTGAGACCAGCCTGGCCAATATGGTGAAACCCCATCTCTACTAAATATACAAAAATTAGCCTGGCATGGTGTTGCATGCCTGTAATCCCACCTACTCTGGAGGCCGAGGCAGTAGAATTGCTTGAACCCAGGAGGCAGAGGTTGCAGTGAGCTGAGATTACCACTGCACTCCAGCCTGGGCGGCAGAGCAAGGCTCCGTCTCAAAAAAATAAATAAATAAACATTACTTGACATGGGGCAATGTTGAACATGTACTTATCTCAAGAAGAAGTCTAATAGGTCTAAGTGTAAAATCCTGCATTTAAGTTCAAAACATCAATTCTGTAAGTTTAAAATAGAGTGGGACTTATTAACTCACGTTGGGGAAAAAGACTTGGGTTTTTGGCTGAAGAAGGAAGGGAGAGGGAAATGAACATTTTAGTGCCTACCGGGTGCTAGAACATTATTCTAGACATTTCTGCCTCCATCATCTCATTTCATCCGCTTAGCCCTGTGAGAAAGGGGTAGTTGGTTTATTTTGTTTTTTAACCTCTACTTCACAGAGGGGACACTGCAGAAGTTATATTGCAGTTGGAGTTTGTACCCAGGTCAATCTGACTCTTAAACTGTCCCATTAAACCGTGAGCCTGTGTGGGCCAGTGCTGTGGTAAGGTCTGTGTCAAGGGAAATCTTTTATTTATTTATTTATTTATTTATTATTATTTTTTTAAAGGTGAGGTTTTACCATATTGGTCAGGCTGGTCTTGAGCTCCTGACCTCAGGCGATCCCCCCACCTCAGCCTCCCAAAGTGCAAGGATTACAGGCATGAGCCACCACGCCCGTCGTCAAGGGAAATTTTTTTTTTTTTTTTTTTTTGGGATGGAGTTTCGCTGTTGTTACCCAGGCTGGAGTGCAATGGCGCGATCTCGGCTCACCGCAACCTCCGCCTCCCGGGTTCAGGCAATTCTCCTGCCTCAGCCTCCTGAGTAGCTGGGATTACAGGCACGTGCCACCATGCCCAGCTAATTTTTTGTATTTTTAGTAGAAACGGGGTTTCACCATGTTGACCAGGATGGTCTCGATCTCTTGACCTCGTGATCCACCCACCTCGGCCTCCCACAGTGCTGGGATTACAGGCTTGAGCCACTGCGCCCGGCGGTAAATCTTAACCCACTAAGCTGTGTGACACTCTCGCCACATTGGAAGCCACATCTGCTTTCGGAACGTTTATACATCCTGAGCTATTAAGTATTGAGCTTGCCATTTTTGTGGGTCTTCCCCTGCCCCCCTTCCGCCCCAGTGCTGTGATCTCAAACATGTGGGTCTTTTTTTTTTTTTTTTTTTTTTTGAGACGGGGTCTTGCTCTGTCACCCAGGTTGGAGTCCAGTGTTGCAGTCACTGCTCACTGTGGCCTCGACCACCAAGTGATCCTCCCACCTTAGCTTCTCAGCTACTCAGGTCTCAGCAGCTGGGACCACAGGTGCATGCTGTGCTTCCTAACATTTAAAAAATTTTTTTAATTTTTTTGTAGGGACGGGATCTCTCTGTTTCCCAGGCTGGCGTTTTTTGTTTGTTTGGTTGGTTTTGGTTTTAAGAGATAGGATCTTGCTCTGTTGCCCAGGCTGGAGTGCAGTCGTGTGATCATAGCTTACTGTAGCCTTAAACTCCTGGGCTCAAGTAGTCCTCCCACCTCAGTCTCCCAAATAGCTGGGAAGACAGGTGTACACCACCTTGCTCAGCTAATTTTTAAAACTTTAGAGACAAGGTCTTGCTGTCTTGCCCAGGCTGGTCTTAAACTCCCCGCCTCAAGTGATTCTCCAGCTTCAGCCCCCCAAAGTGCTGGGATTACAGGCATGAGCCACTGTACTTGGCCTGTGCATGCCTTAACAAAGGCTGGATGAGGACCTACAACCTGCCCAAAATCTGGTGCTGTCATTTCTCGCTTCTAGAAGGGTTGGCATCCTTTGCAGCAGTAGCAGATTAGGTCCATCTGATCTGAAGTCTTACTTCATCATGTAGAACCACGTAAAACTACAGCCGGCCTTCTGTATCTGTGGGTTCCACATTCGTGGATTTGACCAACCCTGGATGGACAGTGTTCAGGGGAAAAAATTCCACAGAGTCCCAAAAAGCAAAACTTGAATTTGCTGCTCACTGGATACTGCATTGAATCCATGCAAGCGAAGTGACGTGCATGCATGTGTTAGGTATAGTATGCAATCTAGAGATCATCCAAAGCACAGGGGAGGACGTGCGTAAGTTACATGCAAACACTATACCATTTTATAGGAGGGACTTGAGCATCCTCAGATTTTAGTATCCTTAGGGGCCTTGGAACCAATCCCCCATGGATACCAAAGGACTACTGTACATAGAGTTTCGTTATTTAGAACTTGTTAGGGATGCTTGGAGGAGTCTCTCCACTGCTTGGGAAATTGGACTAAGTCACCTCCAGGGCCACTGCTCCCTCGAAGATTTTGTGGTCCCGGGCCTCAGTTTCTCCACATATGAGTATTGCAGGGGTTGCACTAGATGATGTGTGAAAGATTTTCCCACCTTGACACTTTAGGATTCTTGCTACAGGGAGGTAGAGCTAAGCTGCACCTGGGGCTGGAGGCAAGGGTTGGGAGGCGGTGCAGTGTCTGAGTCAGAGGAAGCAGAATGGGGAGGTGAGGGAATTATTGCACGGCTGCCATCATCTTTGTCCAAGTGAGCACGGTGTTAGAACAGGTGGAATCTGGGTCCTGCCCTGAGACTGGGGGATGGGGAAGATGATCCCCAACAACCCCAGAAAGTAGTGGCTATCAGTGCAGACTCCAGAGTGGTGCTGTCTGATAGGAATATAATGCAAGCCTAGGAGCTACATTTAAAACGTAAAAAGAGCTGGACTTTTGCCTATGGTGGTCCCAGTTACTCAGGAGGCTGAGGCGGGAGAATTGCTTGGGCCCAGGAGTTTGAGACCAGCCTGGGCAACATAGCAAGAACGCTGTCTCTAAAAAAAGAAAGGAAAAATCAACTGGTAAATGCACTATAATAATACATTATTTAATCTATGTCTGCAATATTTTCATTTTAACATGTAGTCAGGCCGGGCGCGGTGGCTTAAGCCTGTAATCCCAGCACTGTGGGAGGCCGAGGCGGGTGGATCACGAGGTCAAGAGATCGAGACCATCCTGGTCAACATGGTGAAACCCCGTCTCTACTAAAAATACAAAACATTAGCTGGGCATGGTGGCACGTGCCTGTAATCCCAGCTACTAAGGAGGCTGGGGCAGGAGAATTGCCTGAACCCAGGAGGCGGAGGTTGCGGTGAGCCAAGATCGCGCCATTGCACTCCAGCCTGGGTAACAAGAGCGAAACTCCGTCTCAAAAAAAAAAAAAAAAAAAACAAAAAGAAAAACATGTAGTCAATAGTGAAAAGTATCAATGAGATAGTTTACCTTTTTTCACACAAGGTGTTAGAACTCTAGTGCCTATTTTACACTTCACAGCACGTCTCATGTGGACTAACCATGTTTCTTGTATTCAGTAGCCACATGGGGCTAGCGGCCGTGGTTGGGACAGTGTGGCTTTCCAGCCAGCCTGCCTGGGTTTGAATCTCTGTTCTGCCACTTAACACCTGGGTGACCTTAGTCAGGCTGTCTAACTGCAGTGTGTGTCAGTCAGTCCCCCCTCTGCAAAATAGGGAAAATACTGTTAGTAGAACCAACCTCATATGGTATATGTGAAGACTAAATGAGTTAATATTTGTAAAAATGCTTAGTTCTTTCCCTGGCACATCATAACCACTGTGTGTTTGTCAAATAAATGAACTATAAATGGTGCTTAAAAACTGTCGAAGCTGGAATTTGTAAGAGGGAAGGGTCGATGATATGTGGGGAAAAACCCAGTCGTAGAGTGGCCCTGTGGAGTTACTGGTAGTCTTTGCCTGTACTGGGCTAGTTCTCCATAGTGAATGCACTTCAGATCAGAAGATCCTAATCTGCTCTTTGCTATAATGAGCGCCTACCTTCTGGAAGTGAGAAATGACAGCATCCTGATGACAAGACAGGTTCCGATCCCTCAGCAGGTGCGTCCTGAGCGTCTGTCTGCCTGGGGCTTGGAACTGTGCTGGGTGGCATGCAGGAAGCAAAAGCATCCTCAGAAATGCTCCATCATAAATAACATGACCTCATGTTGGAATGAGAGGTGGGGTCACTTCCAGCACTTGGAGGTTGAAGCAATAGTTGGTGCTTATGCAAGAGAAGAAGTAAGCTGTACCAGTGCCTCCCATACCTCCTCAGAACGCTGCCAGCCCAGCACGGCCAGCTCTCCTTGCTTGGCATCGGCTCCCTCCGATTGCACCTGCCCTCCCCCAATCCACAGCAGCCACGGCACTTACAGTGTGCCCGGCACTGTGCTAGGTGCAGCAGGAGTACGGAATGAAAGCCCTGGTCCCTGTCCTCAGGGAGCTTGCTATCCAGCAGGGAAATGGACTGTGAAGCTAACAGTAGCATGCTTCGAGATGAAAGAAGGGCTGACTGTGGCGGTGCCTGGTGAAGGAGGATTGATTCTGTCCCAAGAGGAGGCAGTTGAGCTGGCTTTGAGAATGGGTGGGGTTTTGACTGGCGTGTGTTTGTCTGTGTGAATTTGTGTACGAGAGAGGGACACAGACAGAGAGAGGAAGAGAGACAGAGAACTATCCTTGAGAAGACGGAAAATGTAGTGATTTGAGGGCTATAGTCATGAAGTGATGAGAGGTGGGGAGATAAGTGGGTTTTATGTTTTTTTGGGTTTTATTTTTATATCTTTTTTTCTGTTTTGAGACAGAGTCTTACTCTGTCACCCAGGCTAGAGTGCAATGGCACCATCACAGCTCACTGCAACCTCTGCCTTCTGGATTCAACTATTCTCCTGCCTCAGCGTCCCGAATAGTTAAGATTACAGGCATGTGTCATGATGCCCGGCTATTTTTTTGCATTTTTAGTAGAGATGGGGTTTTGCCATGGTTAGCCAGGCTGGTCTCGAACTCCTGACTTCAAGTGATCGCTGGCCTCAGCCTCCCAAAGTGCTGGGATTATAAGGGTCAGCCACTGTGCCCATGGGTTTTATTTTTATTGAGACAGAGTCTCACTCTGCCACTTAGGCTGGAGAGATCACAGCTCCCTTCAGCCTTGACCTCCTGGGCTCAAGCAATCCTCCTGCCTCAGCCTCCTGGGTAGCTGGAGGGCCACAGGCGTGTGCCACCACACCTGCCTGATGTTTTAAAGATTATTTCTAGGGATAGGATCTCACTGTGTTGCCCAGGGTGGTCCCAAACTCCTGGCCTCAAGCCCTCCTCCCGCCTCGGACCCCCAAAGTACTTGGATTATAGGTGCGAGCCACTACACCCGCCCAAGTGGGTTTTATGAATAGGGTGGGTTTGAACTAGACTCTTCAGGCAGGATAAGAAGGTCTTATTTTACATTTATTTATTTATTTAGAATCAGGCAACACTCATTCTATAAAATGAATTAGTCGTTCCCTAAATTTATTTTTAACATACAAAATACACTGTTTTTTGTAAATAGATGTTGACAAATGCGAATTGTGTATTCACCACCACCATCAAGATACAAGGCAGTTCCATCCCCTAAACAGTTCCGTCATGCAGTGGCCCCTTAGAGGTTGTCCCTCACTCTTCCCCTTATGCCATCCCTTGGCCACACTGATCCGTTCATTCCTATAATTTTGTCTTTCAAGAGTGTCACACAAATGGAATCATTCGGTGACATAGCTCTTTGGGCCTTTGCTTCTTTCACTCAGCAAGATCATAGCTCACCGTAGCCTCGACCTCCTAGGCTGAAGTGTTCCTCCGACCTCGACTTCCTGAGTAGCTGGCACCACAGGCACACACCACCATGCCTGGCTAATTTTTGTACTTTTTGTAGAGATGGGGTTTCGTCACATTGCCTAAGCTGGTCTTGAACTCCTGGCTCCGGTGATCCACCCACCTCGGCCTCCCACAGTTGTGGGTGTGTGTCACCATGCTCAGCTGTTGTTCTGGGAGTTCTTTAATATTCTGCATAAACAGGTTTTTTGTCAAGACAGTCAGATATGTGATTTACAGATGTTCGGAGAAAATTAATTTATGGAGAAAATCTTCAGAAGATGATGGGGGTGAGGAACTCTGAAAGTGAGGTAAGAGTTTGATGTCCTCAGCTGTGGCCTTTCTTAAAGGGCAAGACGAGACCAGGAACAAGGAGTGGGGTACACGTAGAGAATGACCTATGGAAAAGAGGAGTCATGGGACCTTCCAAGAAGCTCTTTGGTGCAGAGCATGGTTCAGAATGAGAGTTACAGGCGGGAATTTTGGTTTGCCAGGCATCCTTCCTGTCTGGCGGGCTGCACTTGGTCTGCTGCTCATAGCCTGCTGGGTCAGGTGAGTTGGCCCTAGCCAGAAAAACAAATGCTCATGTCCAGCCTGCTTTCAGCCACTTCCATGGCCTCATTTCCACACTGGATGACCATGCGTTCTGGAATGGGAGGCGCGGTGACTGTCAGGCCTGCAGAGTAAGGCACTGGGTGTGTGGCTCGTGTAAGAATTAGTGGGGTTGGCCGAGTGCGGTGGCTCAAGCCTGTAATCCCAGCACTTTGGGAGGCCGAGGCGGGTGGATCACGAGGTCAAGAGATCGAGACCATCCTGGTCAACATGGTGAAAC
>NW_016107502.1:232812-242522 GCF_001604975.1 Cebus imitator
AAAAAAAAAAAAAAAAAAAAAAAAAAAAAAAAAAAAAAAGAATTAGTGGGGTTGAGTTTTCTGGGTCAGGGTGGGTCCTCTGGGATGGTAACCTCAGCCTAGGGTGTGAGTGAAGGCTTTGAGCCATCTCTGTCTCTCTCTCTCTCTTTTTTTTTTGAGATAGTCTTACTCTGTCACCCAGACCGGAGTGCAGTGGCACGATCTCGGCTCCCTGCAGCCTCCACCTCCCGGGTTCAAGGTGCCTCAGCCTCCCAAGTAGCTGGGATTACAGGCATGAGCCACCATGCCTGGCTAATTTTTGTATTTTTAGTAGAGACGGAGTCTCGCCGTGTTGACCAGGTTGGTCTTGAACTCCTGAACTCAGGTGATCCACCCACCTCGGCCTCCAAAAGTGCTGGGATTATACGCGTGAGCCACGGTGCCCGACCGGCTTTGAGCTGTTAACAGCATGTCTCGAATATCATAATCATCCTTTCTGTCCCTGACCAGGCAGGATGGCTCTGGGACAGAAGAAGATGTCTGTGAAAAATGACCAAGGCTAGGATGGATGCTGCCTCCCACCTCTTGTCCAAGCTCATTCTGACCCCGCCTGCTCCTGTGTCCTCAGAGCTGTGGCCCTGTCCAGATGCTGGAGTCTTCATTCTTCTCTCAGGGGCGCGGGTGCTTTTCCAGAGATACTTAAGGCCTAGGGCTGGAGAGGAGCACAGAGCTGAAGAGTCCTGCTTTCCTGGAGCTTCTCATTCCCCGCTGCCTCCAGGACGTCCTGTGGCTCCCTGACACTCTGGGTCCTGGAGGGCTGGAGACTCCCTCTTCTTCCTGGCTCCTCCTCCTCCCTGGGCAGGGCATGCACCGAGGCCCCACTCAGGATGCCAGTGTTGCTTAGACATCTGGTTTGGGCCTGGCCCTCTGTTTCTGACAGGGTGGGAACCCCCCCACACCTCCCCGCCACCGCCTCTCTTTGAGACAGCAGCTGATTGAGGGCAAAGCCACCCCGAGGCTGAGGAAACAAGTGTGCTGGCTTTGATGGGATTCCAGGGCTAGTCCTTCCATTAGTCACACTCCCAGGCTAAATCTATTAATATTTTGAGATCTGCATTTTCCTAGGACATGCCTACTTAAAGTGAAGCCAACTGGTTTGGTTCAGTACTTTTGCCTCTCAAGTACTGTACTTTCATAACTTTTGCTTTATTTTACTTTTAAAAAATTTGTATTTATTGGTTTATGTTTTAGCATCCCTGTATAGCAACTTTTGCTTTATTCTGGAACCCTGAAGAAAGACCCCGAGGAGAAAAAAGGTTTACTCTCAACCTTTAAAAAAAAAAAGACTGGGGCCGGGCGCAGTGGCTCAAGCCTGTAATCCCAGCACTTTGGGAGGCCGAGGCGGGTGGATCACGAGGTCAAGAGATCGAGACCATCCTGGTCAACATGGTGAAACCCCGTCTCTACTAAAAATACAAAAAATCAGCTGGGCATGGTGGCACATGCCTGTAATCCCAGCTACTCAGGAGGCTGAGGCAGGAGAATTGCCTGAACCCAGGAGGCGGAGGTTGCGATGAGCCGAGATTGCGCCATTGCACTCCAGCCTGGGTAACATGAGTGAAACTCCGTCTCAAAAAAAAAAAAAAGACTATATTTTTGAGCAGTTTGGGGTTTACAGACTCGAGCAGAAAGTACAGGGTTCCCACAGATACATTCTTGCCCCACCCTCAGTTTCTTCTAGTCTTAACATCTTACATTTGTTGCGATTGATGTACATTTGTTGCAATTAATGAGCCAATATTGGCACATTATTGTAGTCCATAGTTCACATTAGGGTTCCCTCTTGGTGTTGTCCACTCTGTGGGTTTGGCACATGGGTAAATAACATGTACCCACCATTGCAGTGTCATGCAGAATAGTGTCACTGCTCCCCAAATCCTCCAGGTTCCGTTTATTCATTATCCCCACTCCTGGCAACCATTGATCTTTTGACTGTCTCTGTAGTTTTGCCTTTTCTAGAATGTCATATGGTTGGAGTCATGCACTATGTGGCCTTTTCAGATTGGCTTCTTTCACTTAGTAATATGCATTTCGACTTCCTCCACGTCTTTTTTTTTTTTTTTTTTAGACAGAGTCTCACTCTGTCACCCAGGCTGGAGTGCAGTGACACGATCTCGGCTCACTTCAACCTCCACCTCCTGGGTTCAAGCGATTCTCCTGCCTCAGCCTCTTGAGTAGCTGGGATTACAGGCATGTGCCACCATGCCCGCCTAATTTTTGTATTTTTAGTAGACACAGGATTTCATCGTGTTGGCCTCAGATGATCCACCTGCCTCGGCCTCCCAAAGTGCCGAGATTACGGGCATGAGCCACCACGCCTGGCCAGCTCATTACACTCCCCCACCTTTTGTTTTTGCAACTGGGGACACGGAGGCCCAGAGAGGGGGAAATGACTAGCTCAAGAGGCACCCTGAATCCGTGGCAAAGCTGTGCTTGGAGGCCAGTTCACCTTCCTCCGGGTACCTGTTTTGAGGGGCCCCTGGGCTGGGCACTGTTCTGGAACTAAACCTGTCTCATCACAGAAGCCAGAGGCCTGTTTCGTCCAGAGGCCGAGGGGAGGCCAGGGGCAAGGGCCCTGTTCAGCACTTGCCATGCCCCAGTTCCCGCATGTGTTGGGTGGGGCCTGCAGACACCCACCCCCCTGACGTGGAAGGAGTGGTGGGGGAGGGGAGGGTTGGTGTGGTCCCAGCTTCCACCTCCCCAAGAGCTGAGATGGGATGCAGAGGCCAGGCGTGTCCTTGCCACCCGACTGCTGCCCGGGCCTGGGGGCTGGGTGGGAAGAGACTGCCTGGGTTGGGCCTGGCTGGGGCCTGCAGCCTTTGGGAATCTTATCTCCCTTCACTGCTTTCTGAGCTGCCCCTCCCACTGGAGACTCCTCTTGGATGGCCTACATCCCAGACCATCTCCACCTACTTTACCTCCCCTCTTGCTAGCCTGCAGGCCTCCTGCTCCTTCCTCTCATCTGTCTTCCATCATCCCACATGAAGACTACAGGGCAATGACCTTGAATGAGCTCCTTTTTGGGCGGGGCTCTGTGTTCCTGTCTCATAGACATGATGGAACTCAGTCCTCACAGCTGTGCTTTGGGGAGATGGAGATTGCACTGGTGCCTTCTCAGTGGATGGGAGGCTCAGAGAGGTTGAGTAGCTTGCTCAGGACTGGACTCCCGGGTCCCTGTGAGGCTGGGCCAGGATCTAAGCTAAGGCATCTGAATCCAGAGCCCAAATGCTAAATCTCTGCCCCATGGCGCCTCTTTCTCCCTCCTACTCTCTCTCTCTCTGTCTCTCTCTCCCTCTGTCTCTCTCTTCCTTCTTCCTGCTCTCTCTCCCTTTCCCCCTTCCCTTCTTTTCCCTCTTTCAGACAGGCATTGCTCAAGGGGTCCAGCTTTCTGACTTTTGCTCTGACATCTCCTTAGCCTGGGAAGGATTGTGGGGCTCCCTTCCTTCTACCTGCTCCCCATTCCGTCCTGTCCTGAACCCGGGTGTGATGAAGGCCTCACACCAAAGGGTGGTCGGGATGGTGCCACTGTGCATTGCCTTCCAGGGGCTTTACTTTTCTGTCCTTAGTGGCTCTGCAGGCAGGAATGCTCATCCCCATTTGACAGGTGACGAAACAGAAGCTTTGGGGAGGTTCAATAAATTTCTGATCAGCCATGCAATGTAGCTGGTGAGAGGCAGGTTTAACTCAGTTCATAGGACTCTGAGGTGTCTTTATTTTGAGATGGAGTCTCGCCCTGTCGCCCAGGCTGGAGTGCAGTGGCACGATTTCGGCTCACCACAACTTCTGCTTCCCCGACTCAAGCAATTCTCCTGCCTCAGCCTCCCAAGTAGCTGGCACTACAGGCACATGGCACCACACTTAGCTAATTATTTGTATTTTTGGTAGAGACAAGGTTTCACCATGTTGGCTAGGATGGTCTTGATCTCCTGACCTCGTGATCCGCCCACCTTGGCCTCCCATAGTGCTGGGATTACAGGCGTGTCACCACGCCCAGCCTCTGAGGCATCTTTAATGTGTTCCAGACTTCATGTGGCCTTTCCCTGATAACTTGTTGCATTTCAGGAGAGGAAGGGGCGCTGCTCAGCATGAGGGAGGGGCTCCAGTGGTAGGAGCTCAGGTGCTGGGACACCTAGATTTTTGTTGGTCTTGTTTTCTGATTTTTTTGGTCTTGTTTTCTGAGAACAGCCCTTTTCTGGCTTCCAGCAAGCCCTGGCCCTTCTAAAATCACAGTGGGATCTGTTTTTTTCTTTTTTTTTGAGACGGAGTCTCGCTCTGTCGCCCAGGCTGGAGTGCAGTGGCGTGATCTCAGCTCACTGCAGCCTTCACCTGTCAGGTTCAAGTGATTCTCCTGCCTCAGCCTCCTGAGTAGCTGGGACTTGAGGCTTGTGCCACCACGCCCAGGTAATTTTTTTGTATTTTTAGTAGAGACGGAATTTCACCGTGTTGGCCAGGCTGGTCTCGATCTCCTGACCTTGTGATCGGCCTGCCTTGGCTTCCCGAAGTGCTGGGATTACAGGCATGAGCCCCGGCACTGGCCAGATCTGTTTGTTTCTGAGTACATGGCCTGCCCCAGCCGAACCTCAACCCAGTCCATTTCTTTGCTGGGTTCTTTCCTTCTTCACCACTCCCTTTCCTTCTGTCCCTAAGGGCTCACCTGCCTGTGACCTGGGGACTCTCCTGTCCTTCTCTTTTTTTTTCCAGGTGTAACCAGGCCCTTTTCTTTGTCTCCTGTATTTTGGGCCCAGGCTCCCTGCAATCCCTCTTTTCTGTCTCTGCCCTCTTCTTTTTGTGTTCTATCTCCTGGTATGCTTTAAACAATTTTTTTGGTGAAATATATGTAACATAAAATTTGCCATTTTAACTCTTAAGGGTGCGGTTCAGTGGCGTTAAGGACATTCACAGTTGTGCTGTGGTCACCTGCTTCCATCTCCAGAAGTTTTTCATCTTCTCAAACTGAAACACTGTAACTGCCTGTTTTTTTGTGTGTTTTCTTTTGCTTTTGAGAGGGAGTCTCACTTTATCTCCCAAGCTGGAGTGCAGTGGTGCGATCTTGGCTCACTGCAACCTCTACGGGATTCAAGTGATTATTGCACCTCAGCCTCTGAGTAGCTGGGTTTATAGGCCTGCACCACCACTGCCAGCTAATTTTTGTATTTTTAGTAGAGACGAGGTTTCACCATGTTGGCCAGGCTGGTCTTGAACTCCTGACCTCAGGTGATCCATCTGCCTTGGCCTCCCAAAGTGCTGAGATTACAGGTATGAGCCATTGCACCTGGCAATCACTGTTAATATTATGAATGAAACTCCTCATCCCCAGCCCCTGGTAGTCTCTCTTTGACTTTCTGTCTCTGTGAATTTGCCCATTCTCGGTACCTCATGGAAGTGGAATTGTATGAGATTTGTCCTTTCATGACTGGTTTGTTTCACTTAGCGCAGTGTCCTTAGGTTTCATCCATGTTGTAGCCTGTGTCAGAATTTCATTCCTTTTTTTTTTTTTTTTTTTTTTGAGATGGAGTCTCACTCTGTCGCCCAGCCTGGAGTCCAGTATCATGATCCCAGCTCACTACAACCTCTGCCCCCAAGTACAACCAATTCTTGTGCCTTAACCTCCTGAGTGGCTGGGATTACAGGCACTGCCACTATGCCCGGTGAATTTTTGTGTTTTTAGTAGAGACTAGGTTTAGTAGAGACCATGTTGGCCAGGATGGTCTCGATCTTCTGACCTCCGGTGATCTGCCTGCCTCGGCCTCCCAAAGTGCTGGGATTACCGGTGTGAGCCACCGTGCCCGGTCATTTCATTCCTTTTTAAGGCTGAATCACATTCCATTACGTGGATGCAGCACATTTTGTTTATCCATTCCTCTATTGATGGATGTTTGAACTGCTTACCCTTTTGACTATCCTGGTGCCTTTTGACATTTCCTAAGAAGTCCTAAGATGTCCTCAGATGTTCCTAAGCATCTTGTGCTTAAGAACACTAGACCGCACTTCTGCACTATGCTTGCGGCCACTTGAAGCAACAAAACCACCCACAAAAATGCAGAAGTTATAGCACTAAATAGACCAAGAACAAGACACTTGCTCACAGCAGGAGAGCTGACCCAGGGGGACAAAGTGCAGCATTGTCGACCTCAGCAGGGAGTGTGCGCACCAGGCACGGAGATTCTGTGGCTGCTCAGGGCACGCATGTGCCCATGAATGACTGTGAAAGTGCTGGGAGTAGTGATTTGGGGTTAGAAATTTTAGCAAGTTGGCAAACTTAGAAATACAAAATCTGTGATTAATGAGGATTGACCACGTCGCCTCTTCACAGATGACTCTCCCTCCTTTCCTCCTGAGATGACAGCATTAATCCATTCAGGAAGGCAGAGCCCACGTGACCCAGTCACATCTTAAAGGCCCATCTCCCAACATTCTTGTGCTGGGGATTAAATTTTTAACCCACAAACTTTGAGGGACACATCTGGACCCTAGCAGCGCCCAGTGTCTAGCATATACTGTTCATGCGCAGTGAACAATGAGCGAATGAGCGGCACCAGGACCGAAGCACTGTGCTAAGGTGTTAGGCGTGAGAATCAGCAGGGAGAGATCTTTCTGGCAGGGGAGCCTGTTCCTGTCCTCCCTACAAGCAGACCCTCTGCTGTGCTCATTGAGAGGCATCCAGTGATAGTCGTGGAGGTTGGAATTGTGTGGCAGAAAAGTGCAGGCCTGAGATGCAGTTCTAGTCCCAGTTTTAATGGATTTTGTGGTCTTCTGGCAAGTCACTTCATCTCCCAGGGCCTTAGTCTCCTAAGCTGTGCATTGGAGGGCACTTTTCTCCCCTGTGATTCTTTCCTCACACAAACCCTGCGAACCCTGCATCTCTTGGCTGGGACCTTCACTGGAGGCTGTGGAAACAGTGGGGTCCGCGGAAAGAAAGAGAACAGGAAGTCTTTGTGTCTGCAGAGAGAAACTTCTCTAGCTCCCCTTAGCCTGCCAGTCTAGGCAACCCCTTCCTCCCCTCTGCACATCTAACTTCCATCCCTCATGCTGCAGAGTCAGATCATCCCCTTTCCTATTGTCCACAGACGTGTTGGCAAAATAGGCCCTGCGTGGTGGCTCACACCTGTATTCCCATCACTTTGGGAGGCCGAGGTCGGTGGATCACCTGAGGTCGGGAGTTTGAGACCAGCCTGGCCAACATGGTGAAACCCTGGGTCTACTAAAAATAAAAAAATAGCCGGGCATGGTGGTGCACGCCTGTAATCCCAGCTACTCAGGAGGCTGAAGCAGGAGAATCTCTTGGACCCAGGAGGCAGAGGTTGCAGTGAGCTGATATTGCTCAACTGTACTCCAGCCTAGGTGACAGAGCGAGACTCTGTCTCAATTAAAAAAAAAAAGTGTTGGCAAAACAGTCAAAAGAAGCATCATGATGGACAAGAGGCAGCTTGCGGTAGGGAAGGGCTTCAGAGCCACAGACTGAGCACTGTCTCTTACTGGGTTTGGGCAGGGGCACAGTACTTCACCTTGAGGAGCCTCAGCGTCTTCGCCTGGGAAATGGGCAGTGCAGCTACCTCAAGGGGATGGGGGCAGGATTGGAGGAAGGTGTAGTCAATTGCTTTGCCCAGTGCCTGGCGCAGGGTAGGCATTCGAAATAGGCATCTCCTAGTGTTAAAGTAGTAAAACATGTGCCCCTCAGTGTCCTAGGCACCTCTTTGACATTCAGGCCTCCCACAAGTGCTGGGCTGCCTGTATCTGTCCTGCTTGCACTGTGTGAGGAGGCAGCACAGGCCACCCAGCCCTGCCTGGGGGTCCCCATCCTCCTCCCTTTATCTCCCAACTCCTGAGTTTCCATGTGTCGTTAGCATGGAAGACAGCAGACAGTTGATGGGCCAGAGTAGCACTGCACATTCAGGCTGTCAGTGTGGTAGCTCAGGGGCCTCTGGGAACTGAGGCTCAGGGTACCCTTCAGGGTGGTGAGGGCCTCTCGCGGCACCCACCTGTGCCCTGTACCTGCCTCTGCCCAAGACGCTGACACTCCGTAGCACTTAGCTGTCTGCATGTCTGTCCAGTCTCCCATCCTCACGAGTCTGGGCCTCTTGAAGCTTTGGATCCTTTTCTCTAGAGTTTAGTCCAAGAACAGGTACTCGGTAAGAGTTTGTTGATGGACTGTTGACAGGAATTAAATTAGTACCAAGACCCACCCTAAGCAAGGAAGCAGTGTGAATGAACTTGGGGCTCAGGACACGCTGAGAAGCCCAGGGGTGCCAGAGGGAAATGGGATGGGCCTGGAAGAAGGCTGGGGTCTGCTGCTCCTCTTTCCCCTGTCTTTCTTATTTTAAGACATGGAAGTCTCTTAAAATGAAGAGACTTCTTCATTTCTTATTTGAGAGATGAAGCCCAGTGACCTCCCAAATTAGGGTTTTTGCAGAGGTATCTTATTCTCTCTTCTGAATTCTCTGTCAGAGCTCCAGAAGCTGGAGGAGTTGTGAGGGGTTTAGGGATTACAGTGGTTATTAGGGAGATCTTAATAAAGGCCCGTTCATTCCTGATCCTTCTGGAAATTCCTGCATAATCAGCACCTGTAGGCCCTGAGATGGAGCAACCTGCTGTCAGTTCTGAGGTTGCCCTGGGGGGCTACCCTGTGGCTTTTGGGTGGGGCTGAAGCAAGGTAGACGCTCCTGGGCTGGGCCCTGAGAACCAAGTCAAGGATTATTTTTACCCCTCTGTTCACAGCGCATGGCCCAGCTCCACGATGCCATCTGTCCCCTGCCTCCAGCTCTCCCCTGGCAGGTCCTCCTGGGTCACTGTGGAGCACTTGGGGAAGGAGGAGGAGGCTGGTGCTGGCTTACCCCATTCCACAAGCCACAGGGCCGGGCTGTGTGTGGGAGGTTTGCCTGGTGCTGGGAGGCAGCTGCCAGGCCTGGGACATGAGCGGGGGGAAGATGGGAGAAGCTTGCCAGTGATGGCTGTGAACCTGGAGCACCAGGGACATGTGGAGCTGGGAGCAGCTCCATTTCAGTAACAAATCCTGTGGCCCAGGGCCTTGGGTGCCCCGCTGCCCTGCTTTTCCTGGGACAGACCCAATCCTAGGAACATGGAGTGCAGATCCTCAGAAAACCCCACTCGTGGGACAGGGCCTGGCATGAGGAGTCTTTGGTTCTCCCTAGGTGTGTGTTCTGCTGGGCTGCCCTAGGCCCACCTTCTGCAGGAACTGATGGTGCCCACTTTGCCAGGCCAGTGCAGCTCAGCGTGGGTGAAGGAAGGCGAATTCTGAGGAGGAGCAGGGCCCAGAGACCACAGAGCGGATCAGGTGTGGTGAGGGAGGTGGGCAGCCCTCCTTTCCGTCTCCTGACACCCTGGCTTCCACCGCACCCTCCACCTGCCTCCCTCCACCTGCCTCAGGGCATCTGTACTTACTGTTGGGTCCAGAAGAAAATCTTGGCTACAACCAGGACTTAAGAGACCTCAGGTATTAATGTGATTAATTAATATTAAGTATTAATATTAGGCATTAGGGATTGAGACTTTCCACTTGGCATTGTTTGTAGCTTAATAATAATGATGATGGGCAGGTGAGGTGGTTCATGCCTGTAATCCCAGCACTTTGGGAGGCCGAGGTGGGTGGATCATGAGGTGAGGAGTTTGAAACTAGCCTGACCAACATGGTGAAACCCCGTCTCTGCTAAAAA
>NW_016107502.1:242612-246749 GCF_001604975.1 Cebus imitator
GAAAGAAAAATTAGCGGGGTGTAGTGACACATACCTGTAGTCCCAGCTACTCAGGAGGCTGAGACAGGAGGATTTCTTGAACCCGGGAGGTAGAGGTTGCAGTGAGCCCAGATCGTGTCATTGCACTCCAGCCTGGGTGACAGAGCGAGACTCCATCTAAAAAAAATAATAATCATCATAATAATGACAACAAGAAATAGGTTTTGTGAGCACTGACTGTGTCAGGCCCTGCACTAGATGACTTCTCACTTATGTCATCTCTCCTGCGGGACAGCTTTCCAGGATGGATCAGTTCCCCAGGCTTGTGAGCAGAGCCACATGTGAAAGTCTGCAAGGTACATTTAGAGGTCGTTGGAGACTTCCGGGATCTGGGGAGGGAGTGTGAACCACAGGTATGCTAGCACAGAAAGGACCCTGGATCCCAATGAGGGCATTCTCCTGTTTTACAGAGGAGCAAACTGAGGCCCAGAGAAATGAGGTGGTTTGCCTGTGGTTGTGCAGTTGTTGGTAGAACCGGAACCCAAGCCAGGCTCTTGCTTCCCAAGCATCACACTTCCATGCTGCAAGCCTCCAGAATAAGTCCCAAGGGGATTTATGCACAATTCCAGCTCTTTTGCTGGTAAGCCAAAATCCAGACATTTCCTGCAGTTTCTTTTCTTTCCCATAACTAAGCACAGGGCACTCCGTTCTCCCCGCAGAGAAATCATTATTCCACAGTAACACTTAACAAATATCCCTTCATTTGTTCATTCTCTGTTCATCAGCTCTGTACAGTGCGCTGAGGACGTTCAGAGGAAGACAGCCATCCCTGTCCCCGTGGTGTCTAAAATGTGGTGGAGACCAGTGCTTATGGGGAGATGGGGGCTGGATATGGAAAGGCAGGAGTCTGCTAAGGTTGGAGTCATCTTCCTAGAGGGAGTGACATATGGCTGGACATTAAGGCTGAGCAGGAGTTGGTCAGGTGAACAAGGAGTGGGAGGGAAGTTTCAGGTAGCACTTCCACCAGGAGTGGAGAAAGAGTTTAGCATGTTGAAGGGTAATTTAGATGGCTGAGTTCGGGGCTTGGAGGTGGCTTCAAAGAAGGAAGTACAGAGGGTGGCGCCATGGGGGTAAGGTACGGCCGGAGAGCAGGGATCAGCAGATTCAAGCGCTGGAAAATCCCATCATGGAGTGTGTAGTATTATCTTAAGAGCAAAGAAAAGGCATTGGCAATTTTTAGGTAGGGAAATCATGTGATCAAGTCTGCATTTTAGAAAAATCACTCTGGCTAGGGTAAAGAGACTCTGGAGCCTGAGTGGGGCTCAGTCATCCAGACGCGCATTGGTGGAAGCTTGGATTAGGACTGTTAGAGTAGATTCAGGAGACCTTTAGGTGACAGAAAGACAGGATGTGGTCATTAATTAGATGTGTGAGACATTAATAAGAGGAAAAAGTCAGAATATAGTCATGTGCTGCTTTACCAAGGGGATACCTCCTGAGAAATGTGACACTTGGGGATTTCATCCTTGTGCAAACATGATAATCCTTGAGCGTCCTCACACAAACCTAGATGGTGTAGCCTATGACACACCAGGCTGTACGGTACAACCTACTGCTCCTGGGCTGCAGATCTGTACAGCATGTGACTGTCTTCAGTTCTGTAGGCAACTATAACACAAGGGTAACTGTTAGTGTTTGTATATTCCCAACATACCTAAACATAGAAAAGGTACAGTGAAAATAAAGTATAAAAGATAACAAATGGCACACCTGTATGGGGTACACCATGAATGGAGCTTGCAGGACTGGAAGCTGCTCTGGGTGAGTCAATGAGTGAGTGGTGAGCGAATGTGAAGGCCCAGGACGCTGCTGTACACCGCCGTCGACTTTTTAAACACAGATGCTTAGGCTACGTTAAATGTATTTAAAATGTTTTTTCTTCAAGAATATATTAATCTTGGCTTTCTATAACTTTCCTCATAAACATCTTAATTTTTAAAAATTTTTTGATTCTTTTATAATAACACTTAGCTTAAAATGCAAACATACAGCTGTACGAAAATATTTTCCTTTTTTTTTGAGACAGAGTCTCAGTCTGTTGCCCAGGTTGTAGTGCAGTGGTGTGATCTTGGCTCATTGCCACCTCCGCCTCCCGGGCTCAGGTGTTTCTCCTGCCTCAGTCTACTGAGTAGCTGGGACTACAGATGTGTGCCACTATGCTCAGCCAATTTTTTGTATTTTTAGTAGAGATGGGGTTTCACCGTGGGTTTTACTGTGTTAGCCAGGATGGTCTTGATCTCGTGACCTCGTGATCCACCCACCTCAGTTTTCCAAAGTGTTAGGATTACAGGCGTAAGCCACCTTGCCTATCTTTATCTTATAAGCCTTCTGTTTAAAAAATCTCTTTTTTTAATGTACAGCTAGTGCTCGACTTACGACCACGATTGGTTCTGACAGACCGGTCGTAACACGATTTGTTCGTAAGTTGAGTAGGCTATATGCAGGCGAAGATGGTAGTGCTTCCGGAAGCTGGTCCGCACTGTCGTACGCCCAGCTGGGCAACGTTTGTGCTGCCAGACGTGGAGCAGTCATGGCTAGCGATTGTGGTCGTAAAGTCGAATGGTCGTAAGTTGCATAGGCGGTAAGTCGATCAATACCTGTACAGCAAAACTACGATCAGGAGGAAAAAAACTTTTTTTTTTTTTTTTTTACTTTTTAACTTTGTTGTTAAAAACAGTCACAAACGCTCGCATTAGGCCTGCACAGTGTCAGGATTGTCAGTACCACTGTCTTCCACCTGCATGCCCTGCCCCACCGGAAGGCCTTTAGAGGCAGTAATGCACATGGAGATGTCATCTCCTAGGGTGACAGTGACTTTTTCTGGAATGCCTCCTGAAGGGCCTGCCTGAGGCTGTTTTACAGTAATTTTTGTTATATAGGTAGAAGGAGTACACTCTAAAATGATGATAAAGGCTGGGTGCAGTGGCTCACAGCTGCAATCCCAGCACTTTGCGAGGCTAAGGCGGGCCGATCACCAGAGGTCAGCCTGTCCAACTTGGTGAAACCCCATCTCTACTAAAAATACGGGCGTGGTGGTGCGTGCCTGTAATCCTGCCCAGCTACTCAGGAGGCTGAGGCGCGAGAATCTCTTGAACTTGGGAAGCAGAAGCTGCAGCGAACAGCCGAAATTGCGCCACTGCACTCCAGCCTGGGGGACAGAGTGAGAGACTCTCGCAAAATAAATAAATAAATAAATAAATAAATAAAATGCTGACAAAAAGTATAGTGTAGTAAATGTATAAATCAGTAAGATGGTCATTTATTATCAAGGACTGTGAACTGTACATAATTGTGTGTGCTAGACTTTTACCCACTGGTAGCACAGAGGATTTGTTTACACCAGCACCACCGGATACATGCGCAGAATGTGTGACGGTGGATGGGAGGATGGCTCTGACATCGTAGGCAATAGGAAGTTTTCAGCTCCGTTATCATGCTATGGGACCCCCTTTGAATGAACATTTGGGGCTGACTGAAATTTTGTTATGCAGTGCGTGGCTGTGCATTCCTAGCTTCCTGGCCTCTGTGTGGATAGTGGTTCATTTCCTGAGAGAGAGCCAAGGAGGAGGAACAGGATATGGGACAAGCTGAACACTTGGCTTTGGGCATGTTGAGTTTGAGGTGCTCTGGAGACTGATTAGAGATGCCTGGCGGTCGCTGTGAGGGCCTTCGCCTCAGGAAAGATACACAGATTTGGGGAATAAACCAGTATAGTGAGCATGCAAGCCCTGGGTGGGGATCCCCCTGGGAGTCTGTTTAGAGTTTAAAAAGAAGAGGTCAGGTCAGAACCAGGGAAAAATGTTTATAGACTGAGTCTGGTAAAATATGGAGCCCAGGGAATACGGAAAAAGGGATCCTGGAGCCCACTTAGAAAACTGCAGACTCCTCCTGGCTCTTCCACGTGTTTTCAGAATCAGTTTGTTAAGCTTTGTGGAGAACTGTGTGGAATTTTTTAAAAATCACAATTTTAGATCTGGGCACGGTGGCTCACACCTGTAATCCCAGCACTTTGGGAGGCTGAGGAGGGTGGATCACCTGAGGTCAGGAGTTCGAGACCAGCCTGGCCAACATGGTGAAACCCTGTCTCTACTAAAAATA
>NW_016107502.1:248172-257102 GCF_001604975.1 Cebus imitator
TTTTTTTTTTTTGAGACAGAGTTTTGCCCTTGTTGCCCAGACTGGAGTGCAATGGTATGACCTAGGCTCACTGTAACCTCTGCCTCCCAGATTCAAGCGATTCTCCTGCCTCAGCCTCCCGAGTAGCTGGGACTAAAGTCACGTGCCATCAACACCCAGCTAATTTTGTATTTTTAGTAGAGATGGGATTTCACCTTGTTGGTCAGGCTGGTCTTGAACTCCCGACCTCAGGTGGTCTCAGCCTCCCAAAGTGCTGGGATTACAGGCGTGAGCCACCACTCCCAGCCTAATCTTCACTCTTGAATGATTTTTTGTTTGGGTTTTAAATTCAAGATTAACAGTTATTTTCTCTTAACAATTTGGTGATCTTATGTTGGATCTTCTATTGTTACTATTAAGAAGCTTGCTATCACTTTTTTGTTGTTATTTTTCAGACAGAATCTCCCTCTGTCACCCAGGCTGGAGTGCAGTGGCACAATACAGGCTCACTGCTACCCCTGCCTCCTGGATTCAAGAGATTCTCATGCCCCAGCCTCCCAAGTAGCTGGGATTACAGGCACCCACCACCACACCCAGCTAATTTTTGTTTTTAGTAGAGATGGGGGTCTCACTAGGTTGCCGAGGCCGGTCTCAAACTCCTGGCCTCCTGACCTCAAGCGATTCACCTGCTTTGGCCTCTCAAAGTGCTGGGATTACAGGCATGACCCACCACACCTGGCCAAGAAGTTTGATACCAGTTTAATTGTCCTTCCTTTCTAGATAATCTGTCCTTTTTCACTCTCCCTGCTTTTAAGGTCTCTGTTTTTGGGTGTTCTGCAGTGTCCCTATGATACGTATTCCTTTTATTTGAATTTGTCCTGGTTAGGATTCAGCGTGGTTCCTGAATTATAGGAGTCATCTCTTCTATTAATCTGGAAAATTGCCTACCATTATCTCTTAAAATGTTGCTCTACTTTATTCTCTATGTTCTCTTTTTCTGGATTTCTGATTGGCAGTATGTTGAATTGCCTTATTCTGTTCTCCTTGCTCTTTACTGTTATTTAAAAAATACATCTGGGTAATTTCCTCAGCTCTGTCTTCCAGATTGTTACTTTTTTTTTTTTTGAGACAGAGTTTTGCTCTTGTTGCCCAGGCTGGAGTGCAATGGCACGATCTTGGCTCACCGCAACCTCCGCCTGCCGGGTTCAAGCGATTTTCTTGGATTAGCTGGGATTTCAAGTATGCGCCACCACGCCGGGCTAATTCTGTATTTTTAGTAGAGACGGGGTTTCGCCATGTTGGTCAGACTGGTCTTGGACTCCCAACCTCAGGTGATCCACCCCACTTGGCCTCCCAAAATGCTGGGATTACAGGCATGAGCCACCGTGCTGGTCTGATTATTACTTCTTTATCTAACTGTGTCTAAGTTGTTGTTAATCCCAACCATTGAATTTTTAATTTCATTGACTAAAATGTTTATTTTTAGTTTGATGTGGTTCTTTTTCCAGTCTACTTTGTAGTTTTGATAATATCTTGTTCTTTCCCATATTTGCAATACCTTATTTAGGTCAATAGTCATTTAAACATAATCTCTTAAGAGATTTTCGGCCTGGGACCACTGTTTATTTTTAGGAATTGGCTGAAGGTTACTAAGCAACATAAAATTCAAATTTCAAATCTATTAAAGGGCAGGCCTTTGGTTACAAAATCTTAGGAAAGATAATTGTTTTTTATAATCAAGAATTTAGGCTAAGACAGAGAAACTTTTTTTTTTTTTTTTTTTTTAAGACGGGGTTTCACCATGTTGGTCAGGCTAGTCTTGAACTCCTGACCTCAGGTGATCCGCCCGCCTTGGCCACCAAAGTGCTTGGATTACAGGCGTGAGCCACCATGCCCGGCCCAAGAATCTTTTTTTTTTTTTTTTTGAGAAGGAGTCTATCTTGGCTCACTGCAACCTCTGCCTCCTGGGCTCAAGTTATCTCCTGCCTCAGCCACCCAAGTAGCTGGGATTACAAGCGTGTGCCACCGTGCCACGCTCATTTTTGTATTTTTAGTAGAGATGGGATTTTGCCATGTTGGCCAGTATGGTCTTGAACCCCTGACCTCAAGTGATCCGCCGGCCTCGGCCTCCGAAGGTGCTGGGATTACAGGCATGAGCCGCTTTGCCTGGCCCAGAGAATGCCCAGCCCAGAATCTTCACTGTCAGATTTTGTCAGTATTCTACCGGTTCTCTGAGGATTTAGGTGTAGTTCCCAGTTTCAGCTTCTCTGCATCTCTCAGGTCTAAGGTTACATCTCTGAGCAGCCATTAAAACCCAGCTGCGGATAGGCATGGTGGCTCACTCCATGGGAGGCCAAGGAGGGTGAATTGCTTAAGTCTGGAAGATCAAGACCAGCCTAGGCAACATAGTGAGATCTCTGCAATAAATACATAATCTCTAAACAAATAATTAGCCTGGCATGGTGGTGCATGACTGGAGTTCCAGCTACTCAGGAGGCTGAGGCAGGAGGATCTCTTGAACTCATGAGTTCAGTGCTGTAGTGAGCTATGATCTTGCCAGTGCACTTACAGAGCAAGACTGTGTCTCTAAAAAATAAAAAATATGTAAAAATTTAAAATGATAATTTAAAAAACCAGCTTCCTCATTACTAAGGGAGTTTTGCCCCCTCCCTCTATTTTGTCACTTGTTTCTAAATTTATTTATAGGGTGAGAGTTTTAAAATCATCTTATCTACTAAATTGCCAGAAATTAAAGTTAACTCTTTTAAGAAGTTTGTTTTGGGCTGGGTGCAGTGGCTCACGCCTTTACGTAATTTCAGCACTTTGGGAGGTTGAGGTGGGTGGATCACCAGAGGTCAGGAGTTGGAGACCAGCCTGGCCACCATGGTGAAACCCTGTCTCTACCAAAAATACAAAAATCAGCTGGGTGTAGTGATGGGTGCCTGTAATGCCAGCTACTCAGTAGGCTGAGGTGGGAGAATCGCTTGAACTCGGAGGCAGAGGTTACAGTGAGCCAAGACTGCACCACTGCACACCAGCCTGAGTGAAAGGGCAAGACTCCATCCTCCCACCAAAAAAGAAAAGTTTGTTTTAAAGTATGGAAAGATGTTTCTATGTTCAGGGTAGAATCGAGACCAGAATTTCTGATAGAAAATAAGGTACTTTATTCCCGATCAAGTGACTCTGCCTCCAGACAAACTGTCATGAAAACTTACTTTTTTTTTTTTTTGAGACGGAGTTTCACTGTTGTTACCCAGGCTGGAGTGCAATGGCGCGATCTCGGCTCACCGCAACCTCCGCCTCCTGGGTTCAGGCAATTCTCCTGCCTCAGCCTCCTGAGTAGCTGGGATTACAGGCACACACCACCATGCCCAGCTAATTTTTTGTATTTTTAGTAGAGACGGGGTTTCACCATGTTGACCAGGATGGTCTCGATCTCTTGACCTCGTGATCCACCCACCTCGGCCTCCCAAAGTGCTGGGATTACAGGCTTGAGCCACCACGCCCGGCCCTGAAAACTTACTTTTTTAATGGCCACAGAGACAACAGGTGACACTTGTTACACTAAATAAGCCAGAGACCCTGAAGGGCTGAGAACGAGACCCTGCTGCACTTTGGCCTCACTGCACGACCCTGGGCCCATCCTCAGGCCCCTGGGCCTCAGTGCCCTTTTCATTCAGCACACTGAAGGAGCCAGGTTAGGTTTCCATGGGGGTTCTGCTTTTTTTCTTTTTCTTTTTTTTTTTGAGACGGAGTCTGGCACTGTCACCCAGGCTGGAGTGCAGTGGCGCCATCTTGGCTCACTGCAACCTCTGCCTCCCAAGTTCAAGCAATTCTCCTGCCTCAGCCTCCCTAGTAGCTGGGACTTCAGGCACCTGCCACCACGCCCGGTAATTTTAGTAGAGACAGGTTTTGCCATGTTGACCAGGCTGATCTCAAACTCCTGACCTTAGGTGATCCACCTGCCTTAGCCTCCCAAAGTGCCGTGATTATAGGCATGAGCCACCGTGCCCTGCCAGTTTCTGCTTTAAGTGTTAGTGGCTCTGACCTCTCTCCTACTGCATGTCTGTGCCAGCTGCCTGGCCAAGCTCCTCGTGACCTCCCTCTCCTCCTGGGATGTGCCTCCCACACTCAGCCCCTCCCTTCCCTTGACCCTCACCTCCATCCTCACAGCATCTCTCTGTGAAGAACATTGTCCTTCTCACAGGGCCTGGGTGGGAGAGGAGGGGTTTGAGGGTGTGAAGGGAATGATAAGCAAGGAATGCTCTGGGAGGTTCCACTTCAGAGGGTCCAAGGTGGAAGTTGTGGAACTCTGGGGTTTAGACCCAAAGACTGGGTTTGGACTGCTGGACTGCATTGCTCTTCATGGCTAATGGGGGAGACATGTGTGTGATGGGGTGAGGTCTTCCTTTGCAAGTGGACTCAGTGCCTGGGATGGAGAGAAGCAGAGGGCTCTGGGAGAGGTGTGGGAGGTACGTGGTTCCCACCTAGTACTCATATAACCCCCAAACTGCCTTAAGATTACTAGTATGTCCTGCTCCTTCACAACCCCCTGAGAACTGGAAGCTTACCGCTTGGACGGCTGGAGCCAAGAGGTCACTGGATTTGTCTCATGTGAGGGGAAGGCACAGTTGTGGCCATGAGCCTTGGGAGGCACCAGAAAGTCGGCCCTACCATTGCTCCAGCGTGCGAGGGGCTGCCCAGACTGAATGTTTCTTTTAAAAGAGGCTGAGTCAGGAAGGGAATAGAATAGTGACCTGCATTATATTGTGTATGCATTTTTTTTAATGTTTCATTGTGCTAGAGAAGACCTCAAGTTTTACTATCTTAACCCTTTTAGGTATCCAGCTTGGTAGTGTTAAGTCTGTTCACATTGCTGTGCAGCAGATCTCCAGAACTTTTTCATCTTGCAAAACTGAAACTCTGTACCTCTCAAGTCACAACTCCCTATTTCTTTCTCCCAGCAGCCCCTGGTAACTACCATTCTACTCTCTGTTTCTATTAGTTTATCACTTAAAAATTTTTTTTTTGTTAAAATTGTTTTTAGTGGAGATGAAGTCTTGCTAACTCCTGGACTCAAATGACCCTCCTGCCTCAGCCTCCCTAAGTGCTAGGATTACAGGTGTGAGTCACTCTACCCTGCCGACTACTTTAATTTATTTTATTTTATTTTTTTGAGACGGAGTCTTGCACTGTTGCCTGGGCTGGAGTGCAATGGTGCAATCTTGGCTTACTGCAACCTCCACCTCCTGGGTTCAAGTGATTCTCCTGCCTCAGCCTCCCAAGCAGTTGGGATTACAGGCACCCACCACCATGCCCGGCTAATTTTTTCTATTTTTTAGTAAAGACAGGGTTTCGCTATGTTGGCCACGCTGTTCTCAAACTCCTGACCACGTGATCCACCCGCCTCAGCCTCCCAAAGTGCTGGGATTACAGGCATGAGCCACCACCCCTGGCCTACTTTATTTTTATTTTATTGTATTTATTTTGAGACAGAGCGTTGTTCTGTCACCCAGGCTGGAGTGCAGTGGTGCAATCATGGCTCACTGCAGCCTTGACCTCCCAGGCTCAAGTGATTCTCCTGCCTCAGCCTCCGGAGTAGCTGGGACTACAGGTGTGAGCCAGCACACCTGGCTAACTTTTTTTTTTTTAGTTAATTTTTTGTAGAGATGGGGTCCCTTTATATTGCCTAGACTGCTCTGAAACTCCTGGGCTCAAGGGATCCTCCTGCCTCCGCCTCCCAAAGTGCTGGGATTATAAGCCTGAGCCACTGTGCCTAACCTAATTGGCTGCTTTAGATACCTCATCAGTGGAACCTTGTATTGTTTCGGTAGTTTTGTAACTGGCTTATTTCACTCAGCATAATGTCCTCAAGGTCCATCTGTGCTGCAGCACGTGTCCAAGTTGCCTTCCTTTTTAACGCTCATATTTTGCTGTAAATATAGACCACATTTTGTTCACCCATTCATCCATTGATGGGCACTTACGTTGCTTCTACCTTTTGGCTCTTGTGAGTAATGCTACCATGAACATGAGTGTACAAATATTTCTTGGAGATCCTGCTTTCAGTTTTTTTGGATATAAATACCCAGATGTGAGGTCATATGGTCTTGCTCTGTCGCCCAGGCTGGAGTGCAGTGGCAGGATCTCGGCTTATTGCAAACTCCGCCTCCCAGATTGGAGCAACTCTGCTGCCTCAGCCTCCCAAGCTGTTCTCGAGCTCCGGACCTGAAGTGATCCGCCCACCTTGGCCTCTCACAGTGCTAGGATTGATTACAGGTGTGAGCCACCGTGCCCGGCCTGCACCGTTTTTGCATTCCCATCAGCAGTACCCAGTATTTTGCATGCCTTCTGTCCCAGTGTTGATTTAATGTCTGCACATCCCCAGCACTGCACCCTTGTCTCCTGCTTCTCAGCCCTTGTCTGGGTTCCCAGAGCTTTCATATCAGGGAGTGCCTAGGTCGTTGTGCTCATTGGATAGATGGGAAGATGAGGTCTCCAGGGGAGAAATGACCTCTCCCAGACCCCAGGCCTGATTCACAGACCTTCCACTTCACGCTTTGCTTCCTGAGCAGCTGATTCGGGCTCTGGCACTCCCGGGAGTGCCTTCATCCCAGGGCCCCCGCAGTCCTTCCACTTCTCACTGACGCTGTGGTTCCTGTCCCCACAGGTCCAACGGGTGCTCCTCCAAGCGGAGCCTTGGAGGGCAAGGCCGGCACCATTACCTCCAACGAGTGGAGCTCTCCCAACTCCCCCGAGGGGAGCAACGTCTCTGGGGGCAGTCAGGCACTGGACAAGCCCATCGACAATGATGCAGAGGGCGTGTGGAGCCCAGACATCGAGCAGAGTTTCCAGGAGGCCCTGGCCATCTACCCGCCCTGCGGCCGGCGCAAAATCATCCTGTCGGATGAGGGCAAGATGTACGGTAAGGAGCCCATCAGGTTCAGCCCTGGACCTGACGCTGAGGTAAGGGGTGGACACCCTAACCTCGGGGGTCCTGCCAGGCCATGGAGGGGGTGACCGCTTGGGGCTTCTTTGATTGGACACTGCTTTCTTCCTTCCTGGGTTCCCAAGGGATGGGGCTATCTTAGGAGAAGCCTTTGAGGGGGTGTGGAGGCTGGGGTCCCTGGGGGTGAGCAGCTGTGGGACTGAGAAACTTGGAAAGGGTGAGTCTGGGTGGGGTAGAACATGCCTCCAGAGCAGGTGGGGAGCACCCCACAGGTTGTATCCCACAGGTTCCTGACCACCAGACTGTCCCGCCTTGGCTGTGAAGCATGCTCACTCATCCTCTCTTTCACTCATTCACTCACTCACTCATGCAGCAAACACATATCAAGCCTTCTGTGTGCCTGGGGTGGGTCAGGCAGGTCTAGTCCCAGCCTGTTGTCTGAGTTGTGGGGAATGTGAGCTCACAGATAGATTACCTGTTCTACAACGCAGACTGGAGCACTCCTAGGAGAGGCAGGGTGCTAGACACCACTCCCCTAGGAAAGGCCCCCCCAACCCGGCAGAGGCTCCCCAGAAACGGCTTGATCTTCGTGTGTGGCTGGGGTTGCAGAACACAAGAGAAACTGTGCAGCGCCACATGGGAAGGACCGAGCATTTGGCATAGGGCTGCTGTGACTTTTGGAAAAAGACAAAAATTAGCTGGGTGTGGTATTTTCAGTAGAGATAGGGTTTTACCATGTTGGCCAGGCTGGTCTTGATCTCTTAATCTTGTGATCTGCCCGCCTCGGCTTCCCAAAGGTGTGAGCCACTGCACCTGGCCAAATTTTTTTTTTTTTTTTTTCTGAGACATGGTCTCCTCCCAGGCTGGAGCGCAGTGGCACAATCACAGCTCACTGTGGCCTCGACATCCTGGGCTCAAGCAATCCTCTTACCTCAGCCTCCTGAGTAGCTGGGACTAGGTGCATACGACCATGCCTGGCTAACTTTAAAATTTTTTATGGAGGCCGGGCGTGGTAACTCACTCCTACAATCCCAGCACTTTGGGAGGCCGAGGCAGGTGGATCGCTTGAGGTCAGAAGGCGAGGAGACCAGCCTGGCCAACATGATGAAACTGTGTCTCTACTAAAAATACAAAAATTAGCCAGGTGTCAGGGTGGCCTGTGCCTGTAGTCCCAGCCGCTTGGGAGGCTGAGGCAGGAGAATGGCTTTAACTCAGGAGGCAGAGGTGGTAGTGAGCCAAGATTGCACCACTGCACTCCAGTCTGGGCGACAGAGCAAGACTCTGTCTCGAAAGAAAAGTAAAAAACAAAAAAATAAATTTTTTATAGAGATGATGTCTCCCTGCCGTGGGAAGTTTGGTCTCAAACTCCTGGGCTTAAGCCAGCCTCTTGCCTTGGCCTCCCAAAGTGGTGGGACTACAGGCATGAGCCACTTGCCCAGCCTTCCCTAGTTTTTGATTAAACTTATATTTAAGACTTTTAATATTTTTACAAAGTAAATATGGGTCACAGCTGTTCCATGTAGTTTTACATTTCTCTTCTCATACAACTTTTTGGTTTTCCTGGAGATAATGTTCTTGATTTCTTTCATTTGCTCACTTGTTTCTACCTCTATCATTAGTTTATCTTTAAACATTTCAGAAAAGGGAAAATTCTCACTCTTATTTTTTTTTCTTTTTTTAAGAGACAGGGTGTTGCTGTGTCACCCAGGTGGGAGTGCAGTGGCACGGTCATATTTACTGCCTCACTGCAGGCTCAGCCTCCTGAGCTCAAGAGGTCCTGCCACCTCGGTCTCCCGAGTAGTTAGGACTACAGCCAAGTATCACCATGCCTGGCTACTTTTTTTAGTTTTTGTGGAGATGGGGTCTTGCTCTGCTGCCCAGGCTGATCTCGAACTCCTGGGCCCAAGCGGTCCTGCCTGGGCCTCCCAGAGTGGTAGGATTACAGTAGTGAGCCACTGTACCTGGCCTAAAGTTCTTACTATGATCCAGTATACCAGGAGAT
>NW_016107502.1:257162-262515 GCF_001604975.1 Cebus imitator
GAAGTAAGCCTCCCCAAGGCCTCTGCCTTCCTGCTATACCAGATGCCCCTGCACCAGACCTGTTGCACAGCTTCCATCCTGGGGTTTTCTTTCTCTACATACTGTGAAGTCCCTTCCACTTCTACTCTTGAAAGTTTGCTTCTTACTTTTAGTGCCTGGGGAAGCATCATGGGGGAGACAGCTGTGTGTGTAGCACCTGGGGGTGCCTGGTGTTTTGGGTGCTTCACATAGGTTGTTCCCATTTAGCCAGGAGGGACACAGCCTCTGGGACCCCCAGGCTCTTTCTCCTGCTTTGGTGGAAGAGCGGATGGGTATTGATTGTGAGCTTAGGTGTGGAATGAGAAAGGGCAGGGGGAGGGCAGGGGAGGGCAGCTTGGCTGGGGAGCCATGGTGTGTGCCCTGGCCCTTTACAGGGCAGGTCTGTGTTCTTTAGAGGTAGAGATGGGCTGGAAAACCTAAGTGTGCACGAGGCATCCAGCAAGGGGCAAGGGTGGAGGGTGCTGCGGGCATCTGGAGGGCCTGTGGAGATGCCAGAACGCAGTAAATCAACAGATATCTGTAGAATTGAGCACCCCTGAGGACCAAAGGCTTTGAGTACCTGCTTTTTGGTGCTGTGTGTGTGTGTGTGTGTGTGTGTGTGTGAAAATAGAAGTAACATTTTCCATTTTATTTTATTTATTTATTTATTTATTTTTTTTGAGACGGAGTTTCGCTCTTGTTACCCAGGCTGGAGTGCAATGGCGTGATCTCGGCTCACCACAACCTCCGCCTCCTGGGTTCAGGCAATTCTCCTGCCTCAGCCTCCTGAGTAGCTGGGATTACAGGCACGTGCCACCATGCCCAGCTAATTTTTTGTATTTTTAGTAGAGACGGGGTTTCACCATGTATGACCAGGATGGTCTCGATCTCTTGACCTCGTGATCCACCCGCCTCGGCCTCCCAAGGTGCTGGGATTACAGGCTTGAGCCACCGCGCCCGGCCCATTTTAGCCATTATAGTTTTCAGTTTATAATTGATGGCATTAAATATATTCCTATCGATAAACAGCTATCACTACCACCCATCACCAGAAATATTTCATTTCAAAGCAAAGTTCTTTACCTTTTAAAGAGCAATTCCCCATTCTCGCCATCCTCCTCACCCTCCAGCCCTGGCAGCCACCGTTCTGCTTTCAATTTATAAGTTTGACTCCTTTAGTTACCTGATATAAGTGGAATCATACAACATTTGCCCTTTCGTGACTGGCTAATTTCACTTAGCACAAGGTCGTCAACATTTACCTGTGTTGTAACCTAGGTCAGAGTCTCCTTCCTTTTTAAGGCGGAGTAATATTCCACTGTATAGACCACATCATTTATCCATTCATCTGCCGAAAGACATTTGGGTGGATGCTTAGTTTTATTTAGTTGTTATAGGTAGATGTTTCTGTCCCTGCTTCAGATATAAAGATATTGGGGTTGAGACTGTGACCAAGCCTGGGGAAGCGCCAGGCTGTGGGTCTCTGGCAGGCCTTGGGCTGGAATTCTCTTTGGCAGGAGCGAAGCCGCTGTCTTGGGGAAGCAGACTGAAAACGGTTTGGCAAACAGTTCTGGCCATGTTGGCATCTCAGATGCTGCTCCTCCTCTGTGCTGAGACCCAGGGAGGGGCATAGGGTGGGGACAATCGGGGGTGCCTGGAGGAAGAGTGAGGAGGGGCAGAGGCGCTGCTTCACTGTGCTTCATGACATGTCAGCGCTCCCAGCCACTTTCGGTCCTTTCGAGGGTCCCTTCTAGGAGGAAGGAATGGCATCTCTGCTTGCAGATGCAGAACGGAAGTTCAGAGAAGCCAAGACTTTCTTCCAGTCTCTCAAGTCAGAAGTGGAGAGTGGGGCTTGAACCCAGTTCTCCTGCCTCCAGGCTTGGCACTCCTCTGTCAGCTGAAAGGCTTTGCTCCTCCCCTGCCTGGCCCTGGCTCCAGGTGGGTCAGGCCCTGGGCAGGGACCTGGAGGCTGCACTGCAGGCTCTGACAAGCACCGCCCAGCCCCCACAGCACCTGTCCTGCATGAGAAGAGGTCCTGCTGGGACCCGCTTACCCCGTCTCTTCTTACCAGTCCCAAGGCAGGACTGTGTGGGGCGTTGATGGAGGGCTCTTGGCAGGCAGAGCTGACCAGTCCGGCTGGGAGCTATAGATAGCTCTGAGCCTCAGCCCCAGTGTGTGGGATGGGCCCTCGGGGAGGCGGAACAGGAGGCCGAGCTGAGAGCTGACTCAGACCTCAGCTCACTGTGGCTGCGTCCCTCCTGTCTTCTCATCTTCCCTTGGGGGACCTGTGCTTCCCATCGTCTGTGTACCCCAGCCCCATTCCAAGCCCCCAGGTGCTTCCGGCATCCCCAAGAGCGCTGGTCTTTTCTCCCCCCTCACCACCCTGCATCCAAAGGCCACCAGTCCCTTTCCAAGTGGGCCGGCCCGGTGGGGTATGGGTCAGGGCTGAGAGGATGATTCCTGACCTGGGGACCTGGCCTTAGCTATTTGAGGACGGGGGTTAGGCCTGCTCTGAGCTCTGGCCACTGCACACCCAGCATAGGACACACTGACCAGGGCCGGCCAGGCAGACATGCAGATGACATACAAAGCAGCGCGACAGATTAACACCTGCTATTTCTGAGCTAAGTCTCCCACGCTTGTTGGCTCCAGCCCTCCCCTTGAGTACTTCTCACCCTCCTGGGCCGGCTCCTGGGCCTGGGGTGCTGGCCTTCTGTTCACGGCTGCTTCCATTTCTGCCCTGTCACTGTGTGACCCTCCCCCTGGCACAGCCAGCGCTGGCCACTCTGACCTCCTTTGGCCAGGCTTGCAGTCGGCCTAGCCTAGCGTGCAGGTGGTGGGATTCAAGCGACTTCTCACCTCTTCTATCTGCTTCCCGCCTTCTCTGCTTCTCACACTCAGTGCTGGCTGGCTCTGGGGGTTCCTCTGCATTCATCCCTTTCTGCCTGCTATGCTTCTCACCTTCCTGAGGTTGCTTTTGACTTCCCTGAGCCTTCTGCCTCTTCTTTTCCCTGCCTGTCTCTGCTTCACCCCTCCTGTGTTCTCAGGTGGGCCATCCCTATCAGTCTCATTAAGTGCCACCCACCCTGTGCAGGTGGGGCTGAGGCCGTGTGGTCTCTGCTCCCCACGACTTCATGTTCTAATGAGAAGGGCAGGAGAAACTTCTTTGGACAGTTAGCCACCCAGGCAGACACTGGGGCTGTGCACAGCTTATATTAACCAGACGGCTGGGGTATCTTGGGAGTCTTCCTGAAGGAAGCAGAGCTGAGGGCAGGTGCTTATCTTGGTCTGTTTTCTCTTGCTTATAACAGAATACCTGAAACTGGGTAATTTATAAAGAAAGAGTTTATTCCTTGCAGTTACAGAGGCTGGGAAGCCCAAGGTCAAGGGGCTGCATCTGTGAGGGCCTTTGTGCTTCGGGGACTCTGCAGAGTCCTGAGGTAGTGCAGGCATTCTGTGGCAAGGGGCCAAGTGTGCGTGTTCACGCCTCTTCCTCTAAGATAGCCACCAGTCCTACTCCCGTGCTAGCCCGCTAGCGCATTAATCCTTGAGTGGATGACTCCATCATGAGGGCAGTGCACTCAGGGCGCCATCACTCCTAAAGGCCCCACCTGTCAATACGGCCACATTAGGCATTCAACATGAATTTTGGAGGGACAAATAATCCAAGCGTAGCAGTGCTCCATGCAAGGGGGAGGAGAGAGTGTGAGCATTGACCTAGAGGCAGGATGTTGCGTGTTGCGTTTGGGGGTCCCTGGTGGAGGATCTGGGCAAAGCACTGTTGATTCATCCGACTGTCACAGGTGAAGGGATCCCCTCGTTTTGTGGATGAGTCACACAGCTAATAAGAGGCAGAACTGAGACCAGACTCAGGCAGACTCTTTTCACAAAGGTGGTGGGACAGAAGTCAGGAAGTCTTACCTGGGCTCCTGCCCCTACTTCTTCACCGTGGCCTCATTACTGGGATTCTCTGCTCCTCTTTGCTTTGTTGCCCAATGGGTTTCCAGCTGCTCCTGTGCTCCTCCCTATGGCCTATGACACTGATTTCAGGCGCCTGGAGGCCTGATGACGGGAGCCTACGTTCCAATCTCTTCTGCCCCTGAGAGCCGGTGTGACTTTGGGCAAGTTATTTGACCTCTCTGGCCTTCATTTCCCTTTTGTAAAGTGGGGGTCATAATACTACTACCTTGGAGGGGGGAGTGTTTTGGTTTTATTTTATTGTGGAAAAATACACATTATGTAAAATTTACCATTTAAGCCATTTTTACGTGTACAGGTCAGTGGCATTAAGTACATTTCACTTTTTTAATGCGTCCATCGCCAACACCCATTTCCAGAACTTTTCCATCATCTCAAATAGAGATTTTGGGCCAGGCGTGGTGGCTCACACCTGTAATCTCAGCGCTTTGGGAGGCTAAGGTGGGTGGATCATGAGGTCAGGAGTTCAAGAGCAGCCTGACCAATATAGTGAAACCCCATCTCTACTAAAAATACAAAAATTAGGCCGGGCACTGTGGTTCACACCTGTAATCCTAGCACTTTGGAAGGCCGAGGGGGGCAGATCACAAGATCAGGTGTTTGAGACCAGCCTGACCAACATGGTGAAACCTCGTCTCTATTAAACATACAGAAATTAGCTGGGCATGGTGGCACATGCCTGTATTCCCAGCTACTGAGGAGGCTGAGGCAGGAGAATTGCTAGAACTGGGGAGGCGGAAGTTGCAGTGAGCCAAGGTTATGCCACTGTTCTCCAGCCTGGGCAACAGAGTGAGACTCTGTCTCAAAAAAATATATATCAGCCGGGATGGTGGCATGCGCCTGTAGTCCTGAGTTACTCAGAGGTTTCAGTGGCTTGAACCCAGGAGGCAGAGGTTACAGTGAGCCAAGATCATGCCACTGCACTCCAGCCAGATCCTGTCTCAACAAAAAAAAAAAAAAGAAAAGAAATTCTGTACCCATTAAACAATAATTCCCCATTTCCCTCTGTACCTAGCCCCTGGTAACCTGTTTGATTTTCTCCCTCTACGATTTGCCTATTCTAGGCATCTCATAGAAGTGGAATCAGGCCGGGCGCAGTGGCTCATGCCTGTAATCCCAGCACTTTGGGAGGACAAGGCCGGCAAATCACGAGGTCAGGAATTCGAGACCAGCCTAGCCAACACGGTGAAACCCCATCTCTACTGAAAATACAAAATTAGAGGCGTATGCCTATAATCCCAGCTACTCTGGAGACTGAGGCAGGAGACTCTCTTAAACCCAGGAGGCAGAGGTTGCAGTGAGCTGAGATCATGCCACTGCACTCCAGCGTAGGCAACGGAGCTAGACTCCATCTCAA
>NW_016107502.1:262840-271452 GCF_001604975.1 Cebus imitator
AAAAAAAAAAAAAAAAGTGGAATAATACAGTATTTGCCTTTTTATGTCTGGCTTATTTCACTTGGCATAAATCCTTAAGGTTCATCTATGTTGTAGCGTGTGTCAGAATTTCCTTCCTTTTTAAGGCTGAGTAATATTCCATTGTATGGATAGACTGCATCTTGTTTATCTGTTCACCTGTGAATAGACATTCGTGTTGACCGCTGTGACTAATACCGCGATGAACATTGGTGTACAGGTATCTATTTGAGTTCTCCTTTCAGTTCTTGTGGGATTGGAATTGCTAGCTCATGTGGTAATTTTATGTTTAAGTTTCTGAGGAACCACCAAACTATTTTCCACAGCAGCTGCATCATTTTACATTCCCACCAGCAACGAACAAAGGTTCTAATTTCTGTACATCCTCACCAACACTTGTTATTTTCTAGTTTTTGGATCATAGGCATCCTAGTGGGTGTGAAGTGCTATTTTGTGGTTTTGATTTGCATTTCCCTAATGATTAGCGTTGTGGAGTGTCTTTTCATGAGGTTAATGGGAGAAGACATTGCCTTCTAGTGTTGTAGTAGGATGAGAGCATGCAGTAGGTGCCAAATGCACAGCACAGCTCCAGCCCTCAGGGAGCTCACACAGTGGTGGGGTCACAGGACTAGGACGAGACTGAGACAGGTATGGGCATGCCCTCTTGGGTGGGTAGTAGGGCAAGCATCTTGAGGCTTCCTGGGGCTGCGAAGCCTAGCTGATTTCACCAGAAGCCTCTGAGCCCTCCAGGGACAATGGTGGGAACAGCTAGAATGTCAGGCCCAATTGCTGCCTTCTCAGGCTTCAGTCAGAAGTTCCTTCTCCACAAATAGCCTCCTCCTCCAGCCCCAGGTGTTTAAGACTTCAGTTGATCCCTGCCCCCCTCCCCCACTGCAGCCCCCGCTTCCAGGCCTTTGGGGATTAGGTGGGGCAGAGAGGATGGGCCCAGCCTCCTCTCCCTGAGCCCCAGCCTGCAGGCACGCAGTGTGGCTGGCTCACTCCACCGGAGGCCTACAGTGAACCAAAGATCTCCATGGGCACTTCCACCTGCTCTTGGGTGGGGAGGCTTGGGCCCTCAGATCCTCAGTCCTTTTCAGGTCTGAAAGCTAATAGCATTCTTTATAACAGGGCTTTGTTAACAATATTAACAATCATCACTAACTTTGGCTGGCCCTCTGCTGGGTGGCGGGTGCTTTACTTACTCCATGCCATTTAATAGTTTATGACCTAGGGGGTGGGCCGCCATGGAGAGAGGGGGCTCAGCTCAGAGGAAATGAGATACAGAAATGACCTAGCCCAGCCAGGATTTTGCAGCTGGGGTAATGATTTGAGTGGTACTATGTGACGGAGGTGGCCTGTGTGAGGCTGGGTGTGGGGCTAGGAGAAAGCGAAGATCCTTTGTGGACGCTGCATCAGGAATGCTCCACCCTCAGTCTTTAGGCCAAGGCTCCCATTTCTCTATGGGCAGCCTTCGCCCCTGGTGGGGTGGGGCCGTGGGTGTGAGCTGGGGGCTGTTGGACACATGTGCTCTGACAGATGGGCCCACAGGCTGGCAGGGGCGTCCTTCCCAGCCCCACCCAGGCCTGTCCTGGGGTTGGCTGAGGCCACCTGCCACATTGCAATGCGCAGCTGCCCGACTGGCCTCCTCCTTCCTCAGCCTGTGATCTCAGCCACCAGAGGGAGAAGACCTGCAGTTATGCAGCTAGGGGCAGAGCTGGGACAAGGACAAGCCCCTCCCACTACCACCACCTCTGCTGAGTGCTTTATGAGTTTCTCAGCGCCATGGCCCTTCCTTGCCTGCCTTCCCTGTGGTTCCCACACTCTACTGTAGGCCCATGCCCCTCTCCCTTCCGCACTTGTGCCTGACTGTGGGAGCCTCCCAGTGTCTACATGATCCAGGACACATTGGCTGCCCCCAGCCCTGGGTACCACTGTCCACGAGTGATAGGCAGGACCTCAGGTCCATATAGTCGGATCTCCCTCCAGGACCTTGCTTCATGCAGAGACTTAGGAATTGGGGGATCGATCCAAAGGGAAGGGGCAGCTTTGTCCCTTTCGAGGAAGCTCAGCCTTGTCGGGGGAGCACATCCCCAGGTGAAGCAGCCAGCGTGTACTAGTCTCAAAGCACTGGGGGCAGCCTTAGAAAACATACCTTCCCTTGGTGCCTGGGACACTAGCAAGCCATGAGACCGTGAGACCGTGAATAAGTCATTTCCCCAATCTGGGCTTCCATTTCATCTTCATCAGACTAACCAGGACCTCTGAGGTCACTTGGTCCAGCCCTGCTTCTAAGAGAAGTGGCCTCCAATTCCATGTTGCTTAGGAGTGGTACCATGCTGCAGTCACAGATGGGCACTGGCACCAGACTGTATGGACCCGAATCTCAGCCACATGCTTGCCTGTGACCCTGAAGAAATTTCTCAACCTCACCATGCCTCAGTTTCCCTGTCTATAGCATGGATGACAGTACCACCCTCATGGAGCTGTTGTGAGGATCGAAAGGGTGAATGCAGATACAGCTGTCACAGGATACATATCCCTATCCACACAGATATTTGCTCTGATAAGGTGTGCAGCAAGTGTTCATTGTCATAACATTGTCACGGGAGGGACAGACCACAGCAGCTCCCTCGGTATGTAAAACCTGGATTAGATGCCAGCTGGCCTAGAGGCAGTGGAATGGCCGCTTTGACCTCTGGAGCACCCACAGTAGCAGGAAGGAAGCTGCTTGGTTCCCCTAGGCTCACACACCCACAGACACCTGCAGTTCACTCCCCGTCAGGGGAATCCTCAACTGCCGGCCTCACTCCTGACCAGCACAGTGAGGCCGGAGGGTCTGAGATGAGCCAGCAAGGGAGAGGAGGAGGAAGCTCCACAGACAGCCAGGGAAAAAGCACAACACTGACAAGTGCAAACCTGGAGGACAGTATGCTAAGTGAAATATGCTGGGCACGGAAGGACGAATGCTGAGTCTCACTTAGAGGTGGAATCTAAAACAGTGGCGCTCACAGCAGCACAGAGTAGAATGGTGGTTACCGGAGGCTGGGGTAGGAGAAGTGGGGAAATGTGGGTCAAATAATACAGTTTCAGTTAGATGGGGAAATGTTTAGGTTTTGTTTTTCCTTTTTTTTTCTTTTTTTTTGTATTGTTTTGTTTTGAGACAGGGTCTTACTCTCCCAGGCAGGAGTGCAGTGGTGCGATCACAGCTCACTGCAGCGTCAATCTCCTGGACTCAAGTGATCCTCCTGCCTCAGCTTCCTGAGTAGCTGGGACTACAGGCATGCACCACCACACCTGGCTAATTTTTTATTTTTATCTTGTGTAGAGATGGGGTGGGGTCTTACTATGTTGCCCAGGCGAATCTTGAATTCCTGGGCTCAGGGGATCTTCCTGCCTTGGTCTCCCAAAGTGCTGGGATTATCGGTGTGAGTCATGACACCCAGTCAGGGAGGAATGTTTTTGGAGACCTATTCCCCAGCGTGGTGACTACAGTGAATAATAACGTATTGCATTTTTCAAAAGTGCTAAGAGAGTAAATTTCATGTGCGCATGATGAAAAATGACAGGTATTTGAAATGATGGCTATATTAGCTTGATTTAATCATTCCACATTGTATGCATATATCATAACATCACTTTGTACCCCACAAATACACTTTGAGCATTCTAAATGTGAAAATCCAAAATCTGAAATACTCCAAAGTTCAAAACTTTTTGAGTGCTAACGTGACACTCAAAGGAGATGCTCATTGGCCCATTTTGGATTTTGGATTTTAGGTTTAGGGATGCTCAACTGGTAAGAATATAATGCGGATACCCCCCAAATCTGAAAAGACCGAAAATCTGGAATACTCCTGGTTCCAAGCATTAGATAAGGGCTGTTCAACCAGTATGTACAGTTTTAAAAAGAAAGAAAAAAATGCAAAGATGGGCCAAGCTTGGTGGCTAACACCTGTAATCCCAGCACTTTGGGAGGTCAAGGTGGGCAGATTACTTGAGGTCAGGAGTTCAAAACCAGCCTGGCCAACATGGTGAAACCCTGTATCTACTAAAAATATAAAAATTAGCCAGTTGTGGTGGTGCACACCTGTTTCTTCACCTGTTATTTCAGCTACTTGGAAGGCTGAGGTGGGAGAATCACTTGAACCTGGGAGGCAGAAGTTGCAGTGAGCTGAGATCACGCCAGCTGCACTCCGGCCTGGGCAACAGAGTGAGACTCCATTTCAAAAAAAGGAAAAAAAAAAGAAGATGGCTGAGCCTGCCTTAGCCCCTTGGTGCAGCTCCTGTCCTGCCCCTCACTAGCCTCTCGCCCAAGGCTCAGATGGCCTTTCTGGCAACAGAGCCTAGAGCCTTGTGGCAGAGGGTGAGGGTAGTTGTGGGCTGTGCAGGGGCTTCATGCATAGACTGAGTCCTCTGTGATGTTTGGGGTGAGGGTTTCAGCTGATGGGGGGCTGGGGTCTCCCCTTTGCAGCCTGCTCACCACAGGCTGCAAAGGAAGCAGCACTGTTAGGGGGTGGTCCTGCCTGGTTTCTGAGAGGAGGTTCCATTAACTAAGTATCCTCGCTGGGCCACCATATTTGAACACCTGAGCCAAGAGTCATACCAGGGCAGTTATTCCTAGATCTGTCCATCGTCCCCAAAGGTTTTTAACCTAATTTTGTATTTTTAAAATTATTTTTCTCAAAGAAAGCTTCCCAATTTCTTTCCTTTATTTCTTTTCTTCTGAGATGGAGTTTCGCTCTTGTTCCCCAGGCGGGAGTGTAATGGCATGATCTCGGCTCACTGCAACCTCCACCTCCTGGGTTCAAGCGATTCTTCTGCCTCAGCCTCCTGAGTAGCTGGGATTACAGGCATGCGCCACTATGCCCAGCTAATTTTGTATTTTTTAGTAGAGATGGGGGTTTCTCCGTGTTGGTCAGACTGGTCTCAAACTCCTGACCTCAAGTGATCCACCTGCTTTGGCCTCCCAAAATGCTGGGATTACAGGCGTTAGCCACTACACCCAGCCAAACTTTCTAATTTCTAAATGTCTTAGCTTCACAAAAGTCTGGGTTTGCTCATGTACAGAAAAATTCAGTGAGACAAGGATAGGACAGCACTTTGAAAGTTATGTCAGACTAATCAGAAGTAAAAGGTTATTTGTGTTTATTTAACTCACCCCTTTGTCTTAAAATAGTTACAGGATATCTGACCAACATCTTAACATTCATTCCCTCGTCATTCAGGCAGCAAGTATTTATTGAGAGCCTACAATGTGCAGGCAGTTTTCTGGGTGTTGAGTATAAATAAGTGAATAAGTCCATGTGAATCGGGATTCTTGGCCTATTTATTCTGATGGGGATGGGGGCACAGACAGTACTGTATGCTAGAAGGTACCATGGAGCAAAGTAAAGGCAGTGGGAAGTGTCAGGGTGGGCAGGTAGGGGTATGATTTCAGCCCTCAGTGGGGTGGTCGGGAAAGAGAGAGAATGGCAGCCAACGGATGCAGGTGGTGGGGGCCTCTGGGGCAGTGTTCCCTGGAGGAGAAGCAGGAAGTGCAAGGACCTTGGTGGGGCAGGTGTGGGCCTGGTGTTCCAGGACAGCAAGAAGTTTAGGATGGAGCAGGTGAACTAGATCAGAGAGGTGACTGAACTGGCGTGGCCAGATCCTGCAGGGGTTTCCAGGCTGCTGGAAACTTGGACACTGTTAATCTGAGGGAGATGGAAGCCATTGGAGGGCTTTTGAATTTTGATAGGGTCACTGCGGCCGCTCTTAGAGCATAGACTGGGAGCAGGGAGTGCAGGTGGAAGGCAGTGATCCTCATCCAAGCCAGAGATGACAGGAGCTTAGACCCTGGAGGGTTTGGTGATGCACAGTGGCTGAATTCGGGATACGTTTTGGAGGTAGAACTACACCGGACTCATTCATTCAACATATAGGTGCCAGGTATTGGAGATGCAGACTTGAACAGAGGTATAGTCTCTCCCTTTGAGCTGCTGAGAGTCTAACAAGGAAAGACAGACACGGGTAACTGATGAGCACATAACCTGTGTGCAAGGGACGGGCCGTAGGCGCAACAAAGAACTGTATCCCAGATGGTCTTTAAAGTGTCCCTGCCATCCCATCCCTCCTGCTGTCCACCACCAGCGCCATCACTACCTTGCAGCTCTTGGGAACCTCTCTTCCCCCATCATGGTTTTCTTTGCCCCTGGACTAGTCTCTGAGCTGAGTTACCCACGTGGGCCTAAAGCATGTTCATTTTACAGAAAAGGAAACTGAGCCACAGAGTGTTCTCACTGAGTCAATGTTGAGGTCTGTTTCCTGCATTTGTAGAAATTTGGAAAAATCTGGAGGAAAAACCTTAAAGGAACTAGATTTAAGAAGAGAAGGCTGAGTGAAAGTCCTTAAAGGGAAGAGACTTGCCGTGCTCCCAGAGCTCATTTGTGGAGCTGCCAGGTTCTAGCCCGGCTCCCCAGCTCTCAGCTCTGTGGTCCTAGTTCCCTGAGCTACCGGTGATGACTTAGACCCGAGAGGTCGCATGAGTGCCTTTAGTTAGACCTAGGGTAGAACGGTTGGCCATTCACTAGACCGCCAAAGCATTTTCCTAGAAAGCTTTGAGAGGAGACATCTTGTGGACTCAGGGTTTTAGGTGTAGATCAGCCCACAGACAATGTCCCCAGACTCTGATTCTCCCCTCCCCCCTTCCTCCAACACAGACAAGGCAGTGGTCCCAGGCCAGCAAACCTTTTCTGGCAAACAATACCTCTGGAGAGTAGCCTCTTAATTTGGCCTTGGCATTGGGGAAAGGTCAGCTGGGGGGGCCAGCCTGGCCTTGGCTGTACACTGTGGTTACAACCCAGGTGGCAGGCAGCATACTCCCCTCACCTCCCCTGGCATCAGCAGCTTCCTCCCATGGACCGACAAGCTCTCCAGGCTCCGCAGGACAAGGCAGGCTGGCGGCTCCTCCCTCTGATCCCCTAAGGTGGAGCAAGAGGTGACAGCGCCCCGATTCAAAGCCTCTTGCTCTGCCTCTTCTCACCTGATGCTTTTCTGTATGATCTAACACTATCCAGGGGTCAAGGGCCACCTGAGGGCTTGCCTGACCACCCATCCCAAGCTGGCCCCTGGTCCTCTGGACACGTCCCTGTCTGAAGCACCCATGGACTCCATTGTGTGGGCACATACTGCCTCTGAGCTAGGTGACACTTTGAAATCAGGACCCCTTTCATCATCTTTTTCAATACTGGAAGCCATGGGCACTCCTGGGGGTTTTCCAGGATGCTTCAGGCTCGGCAGCAGTCCCTCGGGAGCCGGGCCCATGGGGAGCACTCAGCCTTGCTGTTGAGGTGTCTGAGTCAGCCACGGGGCTGCACATGTGCACTGACTGGCTTTTCTTCATGAGCGAACGGGCTCAGGCCTCCTCTCCGGGGACTCAGTGTTTCAGCAGTTTTGCCCCCCATGCCCGCTGCTGCCCACGGTCAGGACAAGAAGTGTGGACGCTCCTCCTCGTTTACAGAGACGGAGGGCACTGCGACAGTCACCCAGGGCAAGGCCAACGGCCCGGCACCTCCCTGGAGCCGCCCAAGTGTGCAGAAGGCCCTAGGAGAAAGTGTGGGGAGAGGGGAGGAGGCGGCCAGCGCTGGGTGAGGAATGGTGCGGTGGTCAAGGGAGGCTCTGGGAGTTCCTCAGGCTGTGCGTGGTTGGCGGCCATGGTTCCTGTTAACCTTGTTCTCAGGTTTCAGTCCCCACAGTGAGGCCTTGTCTTCCTCTCGCTGCTGGGAGGTCCCTGTGATCCAGAGAGGGAACACATAGAATCCTCACCCCACATTTCCACTTAGGATGGGCAGAGAGTGAGGGCAGGGCTCCTCCCGGTGCGGAAGGTACCCTGCACCCCCTCACCACTTCCAGCCTTTTGTCCTTCTCCCCGCTGAGAGGCTGCTGGTGTCTCTGCAGGTCGGAACGAGCTGATTGCCCGCTATATCAAGCTCCGGACAGGGAAGACCCGCACCAGGAAGCAGGTGGGCCTCCCAGGGGTGGTACCCCAGCACCAGCCTGCTCCCAAGGTGGGCCAGGCTTTCCTAGGACCAGGCTCGGGCTTCTAAGGGGCAGCAGCTCTGGGTGAGTTATCTCTGTTGGGCATGTCACAGGTGGTCCAGTTTCCTTTTTTTTTGTTGTTGTTTTTGAGACAGAGTTTCACTCTTGTCACCCAGGCTGGAGTGCAATGGCACGATCTTGGCTCACTGCAACCTCCACCTTCCAGGTTCAAGATTCTCCTACCTCAGCCCCCCAAGTAGCTGGGATTACGGGCACCCACTACCACACCCAGCCAATTTTTTATATTTTTAGTAGAGACAGGGTTTCCCTATGTTGGCCAGGCTGGTCTTGAACTCCTGACCAAGGTAATCCACCTGCCTCGGCGTCCCAAAGTTTGAGAATTAGAGGTGTGAGCCACCACGCCCGGCCGGGTAGTCCAATTTTCTTGGAATGTCTGTTGTCATCACTTAGGAGGAAACCCCTTGCCTCTCTGGGGAGTCAACAGCCCCCTCTCATCATTCTCCAGGAAACTAGGACAGACAGTAAAACATTGGCACTACTTTTTTTTTTTTTTTTTTTTT
>NW_016107502.1:271473-317439 GCF_001604975.1 Cebus imitator
AATATTTTATTTTTTTGAGTTGGAGTCCCACTCTCTCTCCTAGGCTGGAGTGCAGTGGCACGATCTCAACTCACTGCAACCTCTGCCTCCCGGGTTCAAGCAATTCTGCTACCTCAACCTCCTGAGTAGCTGAGATTACAGGAATGTGCCACCATGCCCAGTTAATTTTTGTATTTTTAGTAAAAACAGGGTTTCACCGTGTCGGCCAGGCGGGTCTTGAACTCCTGACCTCAAGTGATCTGCCTGCCTTGGCTTCCCAAAGTGTTGGGATTATAGGCATGAGCCACCCCTCCTGGCTGGCACTGGACTTTTAAAATACTGCCAGCTTCTGGATTAGCTGGGCAAGGCAGGACTGAGGGTCCACCAATTGACTCATTCATTCATTCATTCATTCATTTGGTCCACAGATACGGGTTGAGGGCTATGGACGGTGAGGGTTGGGAAGCCAGGCCGGGGAACCCAAGTTGTCGGGAGGTAGGGACAGGAGTCCTCTCTCCCTGCCACAGGTCTCCAGCCACATCCAGGTGCTGGCTCGTCGCAAAGCTCGCGAGATCCAGGCCAAGCTAAAGGTAAGGAAACTGCAGTGTGGGGGCTGGAGGGGCCGGGAGTGGGGGGCTTTCTCCAGCAGCATAAGTCTCCCCTTTGGGATCAGGGCGTGGCTGCTGTTGTGCAACTCAGTGTGCTTCTCTCTGTTGAGCAGAGCCAGGTTGGGCCTATAACCTCTCCCATCAGCACAGGAGGGCCAACTGTATGGACGTCCCACACCCTGGGAGCTACAGGCCAGGCTCCTGCTCGGATTCCCCACTTGCTGGCTCCTGCTTAGAGGAGCTCATATGGCTCAGAGTAGCTGGATCACTCGCCAGCGTTCATTTCTTGAGGGTCACTTAGTGCCCTCAACCAGAGCATGTGGAGTGGCAGGGGCGTGGGGGGTGGCTGCTGTGGGGGTGGGGGTGGTGTTTATGGTATTGTGGGAATTCCTTCCTCAGGGAAGGACTGGGGGTTCCCTCCCTTCCCTGGGTCAGCCCCGTCTTGCAGGGCCTCTGCTGATAGGTGATAGCTCTCAGGGGGCCTGATGTTGCTGGCATTCCCCTCAGCGTGGTCCTGCTCATCACGGGAGTCTGGCCTCTGGGACCCTGGAACCAGGGGCCCTTTGGGTGAACACTGGGAGGGAGTGAGAGCTCCATCAGGGAGGTGATGACAACAGAGCCTGCACAGCCAGTCGGTGGGAAGATCTGACATTTGAGGCATTAGACTAGACCATTTGTGAACATATTTATTTATTTATTTTTAGAGACAGGATCTCTCTCTGTCACCCACGCTGGAGCGCAGTGACGCAATCATAGCTCACTGCAGCCTCGACCTCATAAGCTCCAGCAATACTCCCACGTCAGTCTTGTCCTGAATAGCTGGGACCACAGGCAAGTGCCACTGCTCAGCCATTTTTTTCTATTTTTTTATAGAGACAGCGTCTCTCTGTGTTGCCTGAGCAGGTATTAAACCTGTGGGTTCAAGAGATCCTCCTGCCTTGGCCTCTCAAAGTGCTGAAATGACAGGCATGAGCCACTGGGCCTGGCCTATGTCTAACATACATTTGCTTTTTAAAGCAATGTAGCCCTTTTTCTTGTTTTCCCCCAACAAAATATCACCCTAATGTGTTATCAGAGGAGCCATTCTGGTCAAAGCTAGGTTGGCAAGGCCCCTCTCCTCCCATGAATCCTCTCCTACCCCATGGCGCTTGAACTCTAGGGGACGTCAGAAACCAGTTTAAAAGCCACTGGGAGGCCAGGTGTGGTGGCTTATGTCTGTAATCTCAGCACTTTGGGAGGCCAAGATGGGCAGATCACTTGAGGTCAGGAGTCGAGACCAACCTGGTCAACATGGTGAGACCCTGTCTCCACTGAAAATACAAAAATTAGCCAGGTGTGCTGGCCCACAACTGTAATCTCAGCTATTCAGGAGGCTTAGGCAGGAGAAACGCTTGAACGCAGGAGGTGAAGGTTGCAGTGGGCCGAGATGGTGTCACTGCACTCCAGCCTGGGCAAAAGAGTGACACTCCATCTCAAAAAAAGAGCCACCAGGCTAGCTGGGCACGCATGCCTGTAATCCCAGCTACTTGGAGGTGGAGGCAGGAGGGTTTCTTGAGGCCAGGAGTTGGAGGCTGAGTGAGGTGTGATCGTGCCTGCGACTGGCCACTTTGCTTCAGCCTGGGCAATACAGTGAGACCCCATCTCTAAAAATATTTTTTATATTAAAGAAAAGCCACTGGACTAGATGACCTTGAAAGTCCCATCTGGCCCTGGCAGTTGATGATCCTGACACTGGAATCTCAGAATGAGTGGGTGGGAACCACAGGCCTTTCTGCCTCCTAGGAAGCCACACCCCACTGCCCACTCAGTTCCATTCCTCCTGCCATCAGCCCAGCTGTTCCCCGAGCCCCCCAGCTGTGGTCTGGCACCTCGCTCCTGTTTCCCTGGGACAGCTGACCAGGCCTCAGCTGTTGCTCCCTGCCTCTCAGCCTGGCTCAGGTACCCCGGGAGCACCCACAGCCCTGCAACCCAGCCCTGCTCCCTGTTTTTCCTCTCTCGTCTGCCTCTGACTCACTGGGACCCCACAGGTGACCACAGTGAACAGACTTCCCACTGCTGGGTTTAGGGCAATCCCTTGGGGGCTGGCTGTGTGGCCCACCTTTGCTTTAGGGGATTGTACTTGTCCTTGTCTACAGGTTCTGACCTGGGGCCCAAGGACAGCCTTCAGTAGATGGCTGGACAGACACTAAGGGGAGCCATAAACTCCTTAAAATAAGCAAATGTTCATGTCTATGTGAGTTTCCCTGGAGAGATTGCTGTGAGGATTTTGTCATATTCTCAAACGACCTGGAACCCAAAGTGATTAAGCTCTGGGTTGGACAGTGATCCAGTAGAAATCCTGAGTGAGAGGCTGGATCCTAGGCCTGGCTCTGCCCCGTGGCCATGGGTGCTTGGACAGAGTCACCAGAGCCCCCTGGAGCTCCGTTCAGTTTCCTCATCTGTAAAATGACAGACGAGCAAGGTGGCATCCGAGTTCCCCTCCTGCCACAGTTAGCGTCTCCTGGCTCCATTGCCCGGCCACTGCTGTCACTCCCCATCAAGTCCTTCCCACTTCCTCCTGACCCCTGCCCCACCCTGCCCAGGCCTGGTTTCCTGAGCTCCAGCCGTTTGTTTAGGTCGAGTATCCAGGAAGGCAGGCACTGAGCAGATGCAGCCCCAGCCTCGTGATGCAGTCAAGCCCGAGGTCTGTGGGCTTGTGGGGGTGTACCTGCCAAGTCCCTTGTGCCCTCCTGCAGGGAGAGGTCGGGGGCTGGCCTCCTGAAAAGTGCAAGTGTCCTGGGAGGAGACATACCCTTAGACTTACTAGTTAGTTCCCTCTTTGGTTATCAGAGACAGCCTCTGAGAGCAAAGCCCAAGTCTGGCCCAAAAGGACAGGGGGAGGGGGCCAGGAAGGGCCAGGGACAAACATCTGTTTCACTGCTTTGTCCACGTTGAAGATGACCCACTACTCAGAACGGTTCCCCCTCCCCACCGCCCTCTGATGTCAAATCCTGACACGTCTCCCTCCACCCCTTGGTCTGCACAGCCCCCTGTGTGCCAATCTGGACCAAGCTCACCTGGCCACCATCACCACTCTGAGTACCCTAGTCACCGAAATTCTCAGAGCCTCAGTTTCTTCATCTTAAAATAAAGGTCCTGCTAGTCCTGCTAGTCTCACAGAGTCAGAGTGAGGTTGTATTTTTTTTTGTTTGTTTTTGAGATGGAGTTTTACTCTTGTTGCCCAGGCTGGAGTGCAGTGGTGTGATCTCAGCACGGCACCCTCCACCTCCCAGGTTCAAGCGAGTCTCCTGCCTCAGCCTCCGGAGTAGCTGGGATTGCAGACATGCGCTACTACGCCCGGTTAATTTTTTATTTTTAGTAGAGACGGGGTTTCTCCATGTTGGTCAGGCTGGTCTTGAGCTCCCGACCCCCGGTGATCTCCCCGCCTCAGCCTCCCAAAGTGCTGGGATTACAGGTGTGAGCCACCACGCCCAGCCGAGGTTGCGGTCTTGAAAACCTTCCATGGGCTACCTTGTGCCACATGGGTGAAATGGTCACCTTGAGAGGATGAGTGGAAAGGCCTGCTGTGTTCTGGCTCCACACTGCATGGCGCCAGGAGCACTGAGCCTCTCCTGAGCCTCCAGGCTGTGGTGCTGCCCACCTCACAGAGCTGCGGTGGAGACCTTGTGGAGGCATCCCTCAGAAGAGTTTCGAGCTCCAAGGCTTGCTGTTGCTTCTCAACTTCTGTGTTTACTTTATTTAGCTTTTAGAGACTCCCACTCTGTCGCCCAGGCTGGAGCTCACTGCAGCCTTGACCTCCAAGGCTGAGGTGATCCTCCTGCCTCCCAAGTAGTTGGGAGGTTCTCAACCTTTGTATCACTTAAAGGAGATCTAGGTCTACCAAGTTAATTATTGTTAATTATCCAATAATGGTTTTATCTTTCTCATTAAAAAAATTCATGGCTGGAGCAGTGGCTCATGCCTATAATCCCAGCACTGGGAGGTCGAGGAGGGAAGATCGCTTGAAGCCAGGAGTTTGAGACCAGCCTGGGGTATAGTGAGATGCTGTCTGAAGATCATAAAGATATTTAATTTCTTTTTTTTGTTTTTTTTGAGACAGATTCTTGCTCCATTGCCCAGGCTGGAGTGGTGCAGTGGTGCGATCTCAGCTCACTGCAGCCTCTGCTTCCCAGGTTTAAGCAGTCCTCCCACCTCAGCTTCCTGAGTATTGTGGCCTACAGGTGCACACCACCACACCCAGCTAACTTTTGTATTTTTCGTAGACGCAGGGTTTCACCAATTTGCCCAGGCTGGTCTAGAATTCCTGGGCTCAAGCGATCCACCCACCTGAGCCTTTCCAGGTGCTGGGATTATAGGCAGGAGCCACCTCGCCTGGCCAGATATTGAATCTCTCTCTCTCTTTTTTTTTTTGTAATTAAAGATGGGGTTTCACTGTCTTGGCCAGGCTGGTCTTGAACTCCTGACCTCATGATCCACCCACCTCGGCCTCCCAAAGTGCTGGCATTACAGGTGTGAGCCACTGCACCTGGCAGATACTGAATTTTTAAACAGAGCTCCTGAGTTGACTCAGTCGAGCTATTTAGCTCTGATGAAGCTGCAGACAGTGAATAATACTTGCTGTTCCAGTCTGTGTGTGTGTGGGGGGGATCTTATTTTGGATAATCCCTGCTGGGTACAGTAACGCATACCTGTGGTCCCAGCTACTCAGGAGGCTGAGATGGGAGGATTATTTGAACCCAGGAGTTTGAGGCTGCAATGAGCCGTGATTGTACAATACCTCAGCCTGTGCGACAGAGTGAGACCTTGTCTCTGAAACAAAACGGCTCACGCCTGTAATCCCAGCACTTTGGGAGGCCGAGGTGGGGGGATCACGAGGTCAAGAGATCGAGACCATCCTGGCCAACATTTTTAGTAGAAACCCCGTCTCTATTAAAAATACAAAAAAATTAGCTGGGCGTGGTGGCGCATGCCTGGAGTCCCAGCTACTCAGGAGGCTGAGGCAGGAGAATTGCTTGAACCCGGGAGGTGGAGGTTGCAGTGAGCCGAGGTCGCGCCACTGCACTCCAGCCTGGTGCCTGGTGACAGAGTGAGACTCTGTCTCAAAACAAAACAAAACAAAACAAAAACACAATTTCCGTTAGGCTTCTTGAAATAGGGAATGTTGTGTCATTGGTTTTGAAGACCTTTGGAATTGGGGCACTCAGGATGGAAACCATTGGCTTATATGAATATAACAAATTATTACTGTTGTTACCAGTGCCATCCAAGTGGCTTTCCCTGTGTGTGTATTTGTCCTGGGCCTATGCAGAGTGAATCCATCTTCTGGGGTCTTAGAACCTTTGAGGGGCAGACAGTGAGTATTTACATTCTGACAGGTGAAAGATGAGTGAGTCCCGGTGCCTGCAGTGCCCAGGGAAGTCCTTAGGGCAGGAAGGAGGCAGGTAGGGCCACAGGAGGTGGTCCCTTGCCCCCAGACAGCCCATGTGGCCAGGGACGATCCTTCCTGTGCACTTGAGGAGGGATCCAGCAGATATTTACGCATCATTTTCACAAGACAGGTGCAGAGCTAGGCACCCATGGTAGAGAGGTAAGCAAGGCATAGAAGACCCTTGTTCTCGAGTTGACCCCGTAATTAGTAAAATGACAGATAATGTTTCTCTAAGCTCTGATGAAATAAGCAGGGCAAATATCATGCCGCTCTGACAGATGAGAAAACTGACCAGAGAAACCAGGTGACTTTCTCAGTTGCAAAACAAGTTAATAGCTCGGCACAGACCTAACGCCTGGTCCCCCAGCTCTGGCCACTGGCAGCAAGACAGTTTCCCTGACCTGAGGGCCAGACCCACCTGGTCTCAGCCTGACTAGTGACCCTGCTGAGGTCCTCCCTTGCAATGTCTCCCCCAGGACCAGGCAGCTAAGGACAAGGCCCTGCAGAGCATGGCTGCCATGTCGTCTGCACAGATCATCTCCGCCACGGCCTTCCACAGTAGCATGGCCCTCGCCCGGGGCCCCGGCCGCCCAGCAGTCTCAGGGGTAAGTGGGCTGCTGAGAGCCGGAGGCCAGGCCAGCCCTCTCCTCTACCCTCCTCCCCCTTCAGAAGAGCCAGAAGTACTGGCCGGCCCAGATTTCTCTCGCCTGAGTCCTATTGGCCAGGGCAGTCAGGGAAGGAGGGAACAAGGACCCAGGGGCCACACAAGTCCCAACTTGGCTGGTATTGGGACAGCTTTTCACAAGGGGGAAGGGGGCCACCCCCAGGAGCTGACCAATTGGTAGCTCTGCCAAGCTGGCCCAATTTACAGATGAGGAAGCTGAAGCCGAGGGAACTGGAGCTGAAGCCTGAGACCAGCGTGTCCCTGGGCAGCCCAGGCCACGCAGCCTCATTCCTGCCCTCCCGCCAGGTGGAGAGCTGGTGCCCAAAACAAAGCCCTGGTCAGATTTTTAATTTCCCACCCATGGCCATGTTGGGCACACTTTCAGAATGATCCATAACGGCCCCTTTTCAGAGCTGTCTCCTCACAGGGTTTTCTTGGCTCCAGGGACTAAGTGAGTCTTCAAGACACCTGCAGCACCACCCTAGGCATGTGGGGAAGGGGCAGTGCCAGGCCCCAGCATTTTTTAAAGTGTGTCCCAGAGAGCACTAGTCTGTCTGCATGTTAAACAGATAGGACACAGTGGTTCTGTGGGTAAGTATGGGACCCGTGGCAGTAAGTGAGTTCTTGGCACTGGGACTTTTCCAAGCCTTAGGTGCTGGTCTGCATTGTGACTCTGCAGGGGGTTCCCCTGTGCAGTGTGGACCACACCTCGGTGCTTTTCCCACGGAGCCCCTCATCCACAGAGCCTGAGAGCCCCCTGAAACACACTCTGGGCCTGTTAGCATTTACTAGCTAGGCGAGGGCTTGGGCTGCAGCCTCTCCTCCCAGTGGAGGCCCTGCCCTGTCCCACCCCCATCCCCATGCCACGGGGTCCCGGGTGCACCTGGGGCCATGCTGATTCCATGCCTTTTGCCTCCTCAGTTTTGGCAAGGAGCTTTGCCAGGCCAAGCCGGAACGTCCCATGAGTGAGTATGGCCTGGGTTCTGCTTCCAGTTGCTCCCTTAACTGAACTTGAACGCATAAACTCATGACATTGAGCCTGGGCTCCAGGGTGTGCTAGGGCCACTGCTGGGGTCAGCCTTTCAGGATGGCTTTGGGCTCAGGGATTGGGCTCTCCTGCTCTCAGGCATCACTGGGCTCATCTGTGATGTCCACACCGTAGGGTGCTATTTGCCAAAATTCCAGGCTGTCTAGTGTATAGGTAGGGCCAGAGCCGGAGTCCCCCAGGGGAGGAGATTGGTAATGAGACCTCTGGCTGGCCTGGGAGGAAGAGAGGGAGGGGTGGATTTCTTCATCAGACACACTGTGTCTGCGGACCCACCACGAAACTGGAGGGAGTCAGCAGGGGTGGGAGCAGGAGGCCGAGGCCCGTCAGGACCACAGAAATCCTGACTACCAGGACCTGCCACACAGACCGTTGGACCCAGTACAGGGGTCTGGGGCAGCAGCCTGCCCGAGGCTGACACCTCCCTCTCCTCTCTCCTGCAGTGTGAAGCCTTTCTCTCAACAAACCTATGCTGTCCAGCCTCCGCTGCCTCTGCCAGGTGGGTGGGCGCTGCGTGGCTCCCTTGCCATTGCAGCTGTGTGGCTCCTGCCTCTGGGCCCAGGCCCCCAACAGCCGAACACCTACACGTCCCTTTTAGATGCTGCCCATCAAGCACTGCGACCACACATCCCAGCCCCTGGCCACACCCCATTCCTTGCCCCCAGCATGCACACCTCAGCCAGGTGCCAAGCCCCTTTATGCCCCTCAGGTTGCCTTGCTGCCGTCCCCCTCCCAGCTGTGCTCGGGGCTTGTGGGGCACATGCAGTTCCAAGGGCAGTGCCTGTGCCTGGGCGGCCGCCCCACCCAACTGGCCTTGTTGCTGCAGCGTGCCTCGCACACCTGGCTCCTGGGAGGGATGAGGGGTGTCCAGCTCACTAGCCTGGGGCCCCTCCCGGGAATAGGGACCCTTGTGGGAGAAGACCTGGTTGGTGGAGGCAGCCAACATTGCCGACAGGAGCCCCCACCCCGCCCTGCCACTGACAGGCTCCGCTCTGTCCTCGCCTCTTTCTCAGGAGGGGCTCTCACCGCCTCCCATTCTGTGGGACAAGACCAGCTCCTCATCCTTAAGCTGCCCTTTCTGGTGTGGAGTCTGCCTGCTCTGCCCCTTGGCTTTCCCTGCCACCGAGAGTAGCCCTGCTCCTCCTCTTGCCCCCAGGTCCTGAAGGCTGCTTTCTCTCATTTACACGTCAAAACCAAGTCACAGCATCGGGTCCCGTCTGCCCTCTGTCTCATGCCAGTCCTCTCCTGTCCATGCTGACCCTGTCTTCACTCCACGCCTGCTGCCGGCTCTTGCCTGCGTCCCTGCAGAAGCCACTTCACCAGCTCCCTGTCCCCTCTCTCACCTCCTCTCATCACCCTGTCACTCACCAGAGCCTCAGTCTCACAGTGTTGCTTCCAGGCTTACGGTGCCTTCCTGTTCCCCTGGTGCCTTCAGGACATGATCTAAACTCTACAGTAGGACTGGAGTAGGTTCATCTATTAGCAACCCTGGATCAGGAGCCTCTTCTGGGCCCGGCCCTGTTCTGGGAGCTGGGGAGACACCTGTGACGCAAACAGGAAATGTCCCCATCTCTCGGGGCGATGCCACATGGTAATTGTTGATTGATCTGGTTATTTCTCCATCTGGAGCAGAAGTTGCTCGAGGGCGTGAACTTAACGGTGCCTGTTCTGGAAGCCTCTCGGTCCTGCAGGGCCCCCGCTGCCCTCTAGAATCCAGTCTTGCTCAGTGGTTCCATGCTGAGGCCTGAGTGGCCTGAGCTGTACCAGGCAAGCCTCTCCCCATCCGGGCAGCTCCGGGATGCCCTGGCCCAAGATTTACACTCCCTCCACCACCCCTGCTAGGAGGTTCATTTAGGGAGACAGGCGGTCCCCCTGACAGCACAGGTCTCCCTAAGGAGGATTGGGGTCCTTGCAGAGGGTGTGGGCGGGGCGGGTGAATGAGGTCAGGTTCCATGCACCTCTCTCGCTTTGTGCAGGGTTTGAGTCTCCTGCAGGGCCTGCCCCGTCGCCCTCTGCACCCCCGGCACCCCCGTGGCAGGGCCGCAGCGTGGCCAGCTCCAAACTCTGGATGTTGGAGTTCTCTGCCTTCCTAGAGCAGCAGCAAGACCCGGACACGGTAGGTCCTGGCCTCTGCCTGGCCGGTTCCCCGGCCGCCCCCTCCACCTCTGTTTCTGCCTCTGGCGCTGTTGCCCCACTCCACACTGGAGCTTAATTCAGGTTCCCCATTCCTTTCCAAGCCTCCCTTCCGTTCCTTCCCTCCACTCCTCTTTTACTCCTTCACGCCACTCCTCTTCCCTCTTTCCCTCCTCCCTGGCTTCCTGTCCATGTTCCAGTGCCCAGGCAGCCTCCCCCTCCTCCCTCCCTGTCCTGTGTTCCTCCTCCCCTTCTAACCCAACCTACCCTTAGTCTAAGGTTGCTCTGGCCCCAGCCCCACCCCCACAGTGTCCCAGCCTTTCCCTGACTCTGAGAGTCGGGCAGGAAGCTGAGGAGTCTCCTGTGTCTGCTTCACATCCTATGGGATACCAGCCTGTCCCCTTCGGTGTCCAGTGTCCTGGGTGACCAGTGTCACCTGCGAAGGTCAGAAAAAGACCTAGAGGAGGCCAAGGTGACAGGATATCTGACATCTTCAGACCTTTTTTTTTTTTTTCCCTTGAGACACAGTCTTGTTCTGTACCCAGGCTGGAGTACAGTGGCATGATCTCAGCTTACTGCAACCTCTGCCTCCTGAGTTCTCCTGCCTTAGCCTCCTGAGTAGCTGGGACTCCAGGTGCCTGCCACCCCACTTTACCTGGCTAATTTTTGTATTTTTAATAGAGATGGAGTTTCACCATGTTGGCCAGGCTGGTCTTGAATTCCTGACCTCAAGTGATCACCCACCTTGTAATCCCAAAATGCTGGGATTACAGGTGTGAGCCACTGTGCCCAACTCAAACCTCTTTTTAGCTGAAGAAGCCGTGAACCAAATAGACTCTTACTCAGAAGTCCAGCATGTAAAATAAAAGAAAGAGATTTTCACCATCTCCATTTTACTCATGGGGAAACTGTAGCCCAGGAAGACCAAGCAACTTGCTCCAGATCACGTGGTGGGCACGTGGAGCCTGGGCTGTCTGTCTGTCCGTCTGGCCCATGCTCCATCTCCCTCAAACCCACTCTCTCTGCAGTACAACAAGCACCTGTTTGTGCACATCGGCCAGTCCAGCCCAAGCTATAGCGACCCCTACCTCGAAGCCGTAGACATCCGCCAGATCTATGACAAATTCCCCGAGAAGAAGGGTGGACTCAAGGAGCTCTTCGAACGGGGACCCTCCAATGCCTTTTTTCTTGTGAAGTTCTGGGTAAGCCTATCATAAACTCTTCCTTTCTGCCATCGGGGCATTCTTGGTAGTGAGAATGGGGTGAGAGTGCCCAGAGTGTGCCCTTGCCATGGTGGAAACTTGGGGAGGCAGCACCAGTGAGAAGGGGAGAGCAAGCCCAGCATGGCTCTGTGATGGTTGGAGCTGAGCAGAGGAGTGGGGCGGTGATCCCAGAGAGCTAGCTGAATGAGGCCTTGCTTCATGGGTGTTGATGGCGGCTAAGCTTAGCAGAAAGTGGGGCCCTCAGGAGGTTTAGTTGGAGAAAGAGACAAAGGAGACCCTACAGGGATGAGTGAAGACGTGACAAGGAGTGCCCTTGTCACCCAGATCTTTGAATGGCAAGCCCCGCATTTGTTCCGGGCCTGGAGCTGGTTCTTCAGTGCTCATGTCCAAGGCATGCTGGGCTGGACAGAGCTTGGAGAAGGGGAGGGAAGTGTTGGATGGATCACCCAGACGACACTCTCCAGGGTGGGGCCACCCCAGAAGAAACACCTACTCAACTTCTCAGACAGCTCAGCCCATAGACTTGGCCTCTGCTGCCCTCCCACGTCACCTGTGGGCAGGTGTTTTGTGGGTAAAACCTCCTCCATTAAAAACGTCTTGTTGCCGGGCGCGGTGGCTCACGCCTGTAATCCCAGCACTGAGACCAGCCTGGCCAACATGGTGAAACTGGATCTTAAAAAATTAATTAATTAATTTAAAAAGAAAGAAAGAAAGAAAGAAGGGAAGGAAGGAAGGGAAGGAAGGAAAGAAAGGAAAGAAAAAAGAAAGAAAGGAAAGAAAGAAAGAGAAAGAAAGAAACGTCTTGTCTGAGGCCAGGAAGTACAGTAGCTGATCTGGGAGCTTAGCTTCCTGGGGGCCCAGTATGTGCAGAAAAGGGGTGCAAAGAGAGAGTCAGACAAATAAGTACTAATGAAGCCAGCAGTGAGGAAGGGCAGGAAGTCAGGCTCTGTGACCGAGGCTTGGAATATTCTCAGGACATGGACTGAGGTTTGGGTGACTCCGCCTTCATTCCTCTCCCCAGTCCCCTTCAGTTCTCTTCACGCTCCTTTCAATGCCTCTTGTGCAGAGATTCTTACCATTTATTTGCTCCCAGACCGCTTTCAAAAAAAAAGAATGGAAAGCATCATATTCTCGTCCTACTCCTCCCCACACCCAAATCCCAATCCCCAGAAGTAGTCACTGCTAATTTTAGCTGTTTATTTGGGCTTTATCTCTTTAGTTCTAAGTAATATGCTTATATTGCTGGATCTCAATGTCATGATTAAGACACTGTGTTTCCATTCCATTATAGTAGAGAAAATTCAGCTGCATTATATTTCCCCACGTCATCGCAATGTAATAATATCCAATAAGTTATTTAATTTAGTAAAAGTCATAAAATGTTCACATTTTTTGACATGTATACTCATCACCAAAGAGCCCAGAGGGGGCTGGGTGTGGTGGCTCATCCCTGTAATCCCAGCACTTTGGAAAACCAACATGGGCAGATCACTTGAGTTCAAGACCAGCCTGGGCAACGTGATGAAACCCCATCTCTACAAAAAATACAAAAATTAGCCAGTCGTGGTGGCTCATGCCTGTGGTCTCAGCTACTCAGGAGGCTGCGGTAGGAGAATTGCTTGAGCCTGGGAGGCAGAGGTTGCAGTGAACCAAAATCGCATCATTGCACTCCAGCCTGAGTGACAGGGCAAGACCCTGCCTCAAAACAAAAAAAACAAAAGCACAAAGAGTCAAGAAGTGTATTATGATTACATTTTTACCTCTTGTACAACTTTTTTTTCCTGCAAATAAATGGCTCTTGCACTTGCGTATTTCTTAAGAAGCCTATTCTTAAAATTTTATAAATTGCTCTGTCAGAACCACCATATAAAATTAAAAGTTTTCTTCCCAGATATTCAAAACTGTTAGATAATTTATCAATTCCTCCTTTCTCCTAGAGATCTTTCTCCCAGCTGCCTCTGTTCTGCTGCAGTTTGAACGTGTTATTCTGTAGGCTTGCCCTACAGTTGTCACCCTGAGGCCCTCGTATATTGAATGTACAATTTCCTAGCTCTTACATTTCTCTCTATTGATATACCCCCTTCATTTTGCTGGAACACATCCTCTGGTACCTTCTAAGAAAAGATGCATGGTATGTAAATGACCTTGCTTCTTTGAAATGTCACTTTTTATTATATCCTTATACTTGACTGATTGGTAGTCTGGGTAAAGAATCTAGATCATACATCATTTTCCCTAGAAAACGATGACTTTTTTTTTTTTTTTTGAGACAGGGTGTGTGTGTATGTGTGTGTGTTTGTGTTTGTTTTGAGATGAAGTTTTGTTCTGTTGCCCAGGCTGGAGTGCAGTGGTTCGATCTTGGTTCACTGCAACCTCCACATCCCAGGTTCAAGAAGTTCTTGTGCCTCAGTCTTCTAAGTAGCTGGGATTACAGGCATGTGCCACCAGGCCTGGCTAATTTTTGTATTTTTAAGAGAGATGAGGTTTTGCAGTGTTGACCAGGCTGATCTCGAACTCCTGGTCTCAAGTGATCTGTCCACCTTGGTCTTCCAAAGTGCTGGGAAATAATTTTCAAGAATCATTTTTTAATGCATTGTGTCATTATCTTTTGACATAGTTTGATAGCGTTCTAATTCCCTACCTTTTGTTATGTAACTTTTCTTTTTTTCCTCTGAAAGTTGTAGTATTTCTTCTTTCTCCCTAATATTCAGTTTCACCTTGGTGAGCTTTGGGATATGTGTTGTTTTACTTCCTAGTTTCAGCCAGGTAATTGGTAAGCACTTTGTGAGATTAATATTTCAGTTTTAGGAAATTTACTCATATTATTTCTTTGATAATTTCTTTCCCTCTATTTTGTTTTCTTTTCCGGGAATCTCTATTAGTCTGATGTTGGATCCCTCTATGATTTTTACCATTTCTTTATTTTCCAATTCACTTTCTTGGTCTGTTTTCTTAGAGATTTCCTTAATATTATCTTCTGACTCTCTTCTGAATTAGTTAAGGTTGTGTCCAAGTAACATATCACACAAAACCTAAAGAAACAGTGGCATAAATAGTTTGTTTTTCTTTCACATCAAGGAAGTCTGGAGGGAGACAGTCCAGGCTGGCCCAGCTCTCCTGACATTATCAGGGCCCTGGCTTCTCTCTGTCAGCCATCCTCAGTATATGACTTCTGTACTCAGGGTCCTGACTGACAGCTGGTGTTCTTGCTGCCATATCCATCTTCCACGCATCAAAAGAAGCTAGTTTAGCTCCCTGGAAGGGGCCTGCTGGGAAATCCTACGTAACACCTAATTAGTTGTATGGTTGCATCTAGCCACAAGGAACCAGGGAAAGGTACTTTTTTAGTTGGGTAAGTTGCCATTCTGAACAAAATCAGGGTTCTAATACTGTAGAAGAAGCTGCATGCATTCTTTTATGGATGTATCTTAGTTTAGTTGATGACATTTTGTTTTTTCTGGGTAGTTTATAAAGTATGCATCTTATAGTCAAGGGTGAATTAGATTAATGGCATACAGCAGCATCTCCACCATGCCTTCTGTTGAATATTTAATATTGGCTCTGACATTTTAATTTTCTAGAGTTCCTTCTTGTTCTGTGATTACATCAAGATGTCTGATGGATGCAGTTTTTATCTTGTTTTTATTAAGGGTATGAAGCGAGTGTTATTTCTTAGGTTTTCTCCTGCTCCTAACCCTCCTCCCACCCACGCCCAGACTGAGTCTCTCTGTGTTGCTTAGGCTGGAGTGCAGCAGCACGGTCGTGGCTCACTGCAACCTCTGCTTCCCTGTTTAAGCGATTCTCCTGCCCCAGCCTCCCAAGTAGCTGGGACTACAAGCACATGCCACCACACCCAGATAATTTTTATATTTTTAGTAGTGACAGGTTTTTGCTACATTGGCCAGGCTGGTCTTGAACTCCTGACTTGAACTGATCCGCCCGCCTTGACCTCCCACAGTGCTGGGATTTAGCCACCGTACCCAGCCTCCAGCTCTTTTCTTTGTTTCTTTTTAATTCTGTTTTTCTGTCTGTTTTGATCCTTGTCTTTCCAGTTGGTGGATTTTCTTTGGTGTCTTTAATTCTTAGCGGCCTGTCTGTATTTTTTAGCGGCTTTCTTGCAGTCTAATTAAACTTACCATACAATTTACCTACTTATAGCATACAAGCCGGGCACAGCGGCCCACGCCTTAATCCCAGCAGTTTGGAAGACCGAAGCAGGCAGATTGCTTGAGCTAAGGAGTTTGAAACCAGCCTGGGCACATGATCAAAACCTGTTTCTACAAAAAATACAAAAGTTAGCCAGGTATGGTGGCATGTGCCTGTAAACCCAGCACTTTGGGAGGACAAGGCAGGCGAATTGCTTGAGGCCAGAAGTTGGAAACCAGCCTAGCCAACGTGGCAAAACCTTGTCTCTCCTAAAAATACCACAATTAGCTGGTCATGGTGGTGTGTGCCTGTAATCCAAGATACTCAGGAGGCTGAGGTGGGAGGATCGCTCAAGCCTGGGAGGCGGAGGTTGCAGTAAGCCGAGATCACGCCACTACACTCCAGCCTGGGAGACAAGGCCAGATCCTGTCTCAAAAAATAAAACATACAATTCACAGTTTTTTAGTATATTCACAAAGTTGTGCAACCATAACCAAAATCAAGTTTAGAACATTTTCATCATCCCCAAAATAAGCCCTGATCCCTTTAACTGTCACTCTCCACTCCCACCCCGCCACCCCCCGCCCGCCCTGTGCAATAATCTACTTTCTGGCTTTGAAGCTTTGCCTATTCTGGACATTGTATATAAATGGGTTCATTAAGATGTGATCTTTTGTGACTGGCTTCTTTAACTTGGCATAATGTTTTCAAGTTTCAGCCATGTTTTAGCATGCACCATCCTTTTTATGGCCGGTAATGTTCCTTGTATGGATAGCCCACGTTGCTCCTCCATTCATCAGGTGATGCGCATTTGGTTGTTTCCTCCTCCTGGCTATTAGGAGTAATGCTACTGTGAACACCGTGGACATTCGTTTTCATTTCCATATGCTTACTTGTGGAATTACTGAGTCATACGGCAACTCTGTTCCACTTTTTGAGGCACTCCCAAGAATCTGCAAAGTGGCTGCAGCATTTTATATTGCCATCTGCAGGGTATGAAGATCCTATTTTCTCCACATCCTCACCGACACTTGATATTCTCTGATTGTAGCCATCCTAGTGAATGTGAACTGATAACTCATTGTGGTTTGTATTTGCATTTCTGTGATGAGTTATGATGGTAAGCATCTTCTCATGTGCGTACTGGCCATTTGTATATCTTCTCTGGAGAAATGTCAATTCAGAAATTCAGATCCATTGTCCCCCACTTTTTTTTTTTTTTTTTTTGAGGAAGTCTCGCTCTGTTGCCAAGGCTGGAGTGCAGTGGTGCGATCTTGGCTCACTGCAACCTCTGTCTCTCGGGTTCAACCGATTCTCGTATCTCAGCTTCCCGGGTAGCTGGGATTATAAGCACGCACCACCATGCCCAGATCATTTTTGTATTTTTAGTAGAGGCATGGTTTCACCATGTTGTCCAGGCTGGTCTTGAACTCCTGAGCTCAAGTGATTTGCCTGGCTCGGCCTCCCAAAGTGCTGGAATTATAGGTGTGAGCCACTGTCCCCAGCCCCATTGCCCATTTTTATAATAAATTGGGTTACTTTTTATTATTAAATTAAGAGTTCTTAATTCTGCATAGAAGTTTCTTATCAGATATATGATTTGCAAGTGTTTCCCATTCTGTTGAGTGTCTTTTCATATTCTTCTTCTTCTTTTTTTTTTTTTTCAGAGCCAGGGTTTTGCCGTGTCTTTCAGGCGGGAATGCAGTGGCTTGATCATTGCTCACTGCAGCCTTGAACTTGGGTTCAAGTGATCCTCCCACCTCAGCCTCCTGAGTAGCTGGGACTATAGGTGTGCACTACTATGCCTGGCCAATGTTTTATTTTAATTTTTTGTAAGGGTCTCACTATGTTGTCCAGGCTGGTCTTGAACTCCAGGCCTCAAGTGATCCTCCTGCCTCAGCCTTCCAAAGTGCTGGGATTACAGGTGTGAGCCACTGTGCCATTCTTAAAAGTGTCCTTTGATGCACAAAAGTTTTAAATTTTGATGATGTCCAATTTATCAAGTTTTTCTTGTGTTATTTGTGCTGGTTATATTTAGTAGTGATTGGGAGCTCTTTGTGCAAGGTAGGACTTGTCACCTGGTGGGCTTTACTTTAAGATGATTGGGCTCGGGGAGCTAGCTGTTTTATTGGGGAAATCAATAAATGTATGTGTTTACTGGACTTCCCCCCCCACCCCCCTGAGGTGATTCAGTTTCTCCAGAGACAATTCCTTTAATTTCCCTGGAAGGGACGTACTTGGTCACAGGTGTTCTGGTAGTGGGGTAGGGTAGGGGGTAGGGGCTCTGGCCATTTCTGATGCTGACTTTCACTTAACTCTCCTGTTCTTACTCCCCTTATTCCCTCTTTTGAACAAGCCCAGTGTCCCTGAGACCCGTAGCCCTCCTATTTAATTTCTGAAGATGGTCACCCTTTGGTCTTCTTTAAAAAAATTTTTTTTTTTTTTAATTTTTAATTTTGTACTGACAGGATCTCGCTATGTTGCCCAGGCTAATTTCCAAGTCCTGGGATTAAGCCATCTTCCTCAGCCTCCCAAAGTGCTGGGATTACAGGTGTGAGCCACCACACTTGGCTGACCCTTTGATCTTCTGCTCGTGCGTGAGAGGGATGGGGGCTGGACCATCCAATATACAGACTTTTGTCAGTTCCTTGGGTCAAATCCTGTGCCTCCCTAGCCCCTCTTCTCCTGGTCCCTCCAGCTCTGAGCCATGCAGCTCAGCTTCTTTTTATCTGTCACCCCTGAAGGTATTGCTAGGTTGTGACTCTTTTTGCATCTTTACCCCGCAGCATCCAGCCTGGTCCTAATCAGTCACGAGTCCTCCAAAGCTCACCCAGCTCTCTCCTCCCGTTGGTCTCTTTTGTTTTCTTCATCCTTGTGTCGCCGTGCATTTTTAAAAGCTCCTTGCTGTTATCCTTCTAGCTGTGTCTCTGGAAGGGGAAAAAATAAACGTGTCTAGTCAGTCTCCCGCCTTGAGCCAGGTGTCCAGGATGCTGGGTATGACCTGTGTGCCACTTTGAAAGGGTCGGCAGTTGCCGTTTGGAGTACTGGGCTGAGAAGCCTCTAGTAGGGAGGAGTGCTGGGTGGACGGTCACGGCCGCATGGCATAGCCAGGGAAATATTTGTCAGCCCTTCTCCTTAAGTGATGAGGAGTCATTTAACAAGGTTTTTGAAGAGGGCAGGATGTGGCCGGAGGTGTGCTTAGCTGGATAACCCCAGCACCCAGACTGGAAGCAGGTGTGAGACTCCTGCAGTTAAGACCCAGCAAGAGGCATGAGCCTCTTAGGGACCTCGGCCCGAGAGGCTGGCTTCAGGGTGTGTCGTGGGAGGTTCTCAGGAAGGGCTTCAGTCATCTCCCCAGTCTCTCTTCCAACCCTGGATGTGGGAATTAGAACCTATATAGCCGGTGGTGGCGACTCCCAACCCTGCTGTGAGTCTAAGGGGGTCCCCAGCTCCCCCGCAGAAGCCTCCACCCTCACTTGAGCACTTACTCCCCTGGTCTGTCCGGGCTCAGCCTTGACTCAGGAGAAGGAGCTCAGGCGAGCTGATCTGTGGCTCTTCCCTGGCATGACTCAGGACCCTGGGGGTGCAGCTGGGGTCAGAGGGAAGAGCCGGACGGCAGTGGCAGGAAGCACTCATGGGAACACTTCCTTGGCATGGTAGGTGGCGTGTCTGGGGCCCTCTTGCTGTAGTTCCTGCCTTTTAGCTATTGGTAATATTTTCTGTTCTTCTAGCCACCCTCCAGATGAGGACCATCCTAGGTCTCTTGTTTCACAAGTAGGAGAAACGAAGTCATGGAGTAAGCCAGGGCCTGGCCCTGAGTGCCCCAGCCAGGGTGACCTCTGTCCTGTGGGCACTCCTGTTGGCTACATGCTGTGAGATACATGGGCACAGACAGACTGAGAGAGATGACAGCCACACTCTTCTCACCACATTACATAGAGTAACACGTCTGGTCCTCACCACAGCCAAGACTGTTGATAACCTCATCTGCAGAAGGGAAACTGAGGCAGGTGAAATCACTGGCCAAAGGTTGGCCGGTTCATAGTAGCAGACCCAGGATCCGTACCTGAGCAGCCTGACTCCAGGGTGTGTGCTTGGAGCCATCACACTGAACAGTCCTTGCGAAGTCCCTGGCCGCCCTCCATGCGGGGTCCTGGAGCTTCCCCTGCTCCCACTGGAGGAGGCCCTGAATTGTCTAAAACAGACCCCCAGACCCCTGGGGAACGGCAGGCAGTGGCAGCGTGGAGGGAGCAGACTTAGCTCTGTGCGGTCAATGCAGAGCCAGGCACTTGGACTTCTCGTGTCTCCTCCACCTCAGATATTCCTTCCAGAAAACAGGGTGGATGAAGGTTGCCAGGGAGGAAGGAGGACCCAGAAGGTACTTTTCCAAATTGGGTGGCGGCTGTCTGTGTCCTCTCTTCCCTTCTGACTCTAGGGGAGTTTGTAGGTGGGGGTTGATGGGAGAAGAGAGGGTCGGGACAGCTGGTGCTGAGGACATGGGATTCAGTGGGTTCCCTTGTGGGCTCGGTGCTCCGGCCATGTGCTTGTGTGCAGACCCAGCATGACCTCTGGCTTCCAGGAGCTCAAACTCTGGGTGGGAGGATCCAGCATGGGTCTCAGAGTCCTGGGGCAGGGGCTGCTGGACAGGGGAGTGTGGTAGGCCACCAGTGAGGCCCTCCTGAAGTGTCACAGCCAGGCACGGTGGGCAGCAGTTGGCCCCAGCTGGGTCACATTTGAGAACTGTGTTCTGGGCAAATATTGGCTTCTCTGTACCTCTGCTTCTTTGTGTGAATCGTCAGCAGTTTGATCTTGGGGGCCCGCGAGGGGCTGTGTTGCTGAAGACCCTGTGTGTGTGGCCGGCTGGCACTGAGTGGGGGGCTGTGGCCTGTCCCTGCCCCACCCCTTGCCTGAGCCCTATCTGAGTGCCAGCAGCCTGGGCAGGATGAGGACGGGTGAAATCAGAGACGAGGGGGCGCTGGAGGCCAGGGCACCTTGGCGGTCATCTGCTCCCTCCTCCGCATGTGTGGGGCGGGCAGAGGCACCAGAGGAAGACACATATGTTACAGGAAAGGTAAATATTTGTGTTTGCTGACAGTGAGACTTTGCGTCAATCGTGGGTCCTCACAGCCTGCTCCAGCTGCCCCAGGTATCGGGAAGCTCCTGGCTTCTGCTTCCCACCGTGGTTCCCCCTTCCCCTGCCATCAGCTGGTGTGAACGTGGCCACACGCAATTAGGAAGGAAAACTGCTCAGGCAAGGAAGCAGAGTCGCCTCTCCAGGAGCCTTTCTTTTCCTGCCTGGCCGTTTCTTCAGTCCCAGCTCCCAGGCCCTGAACGTGCGTGCTGGAGAGGCGATCAGAACTCTCTTGGAGTGGGCGGAGGACTCGGCCGTTCCCAGTCCAGCCTCCGTGCCTGCCCCCTGAGTTACTGCTCTTACTGAGGGCACTGTGGTGGTAATCCATAGACTTGTGGACTGCTGGGACATATTTCCGGCTGGAAGTGGCATCTGCCAGCCTGAGGGGCTGAGGCTGCTGGGGCTGTGCACTATCTAATGACTGTCACGGGGCCTGGAGTGAGGGACTGATGCACTGAAGCCCCCTTAGCCCCATAGAGCCCTGCAAGTCCGGCAGACGCCACCTGTCCCTGGGGCCAGGGAAAAGGGGCCTTTGGGTACTGGTGGCCATTAATGCTGCTCTGCACGTTGGAAATGCCGGGCAGAGCTGGGCACCATGGAAGCAACAGAGGACCCCAGGCCTTCCTCCCATCTTCCCTGAAAGGGAAGCCTGCTGTTCCCTTTCAGGCCCTGACATTTCTGCCAGGCACATACCAGCACATGACAATGAATCTGAGCCCCTCCAGGCCCCCACACCCGGGCTGCGGCTGTCTCCGCTCATCTGTCAGTCACCCGATCCCCCACACCTGTTCCAGGCACAGCCTGTGAGCTGCCCACCCTCACACACAGCTATGAATAGGGCGGAGGGAGGGTTGCAAGGGGGCACTCACAGGGCAGGGGGCGGCTCTCCTTTTTTCTTAGCCTAAGAAGCATAGCTTGTTTTGGGGAGGTGCTCAGAGTGGGGGGATATGAGGGTGGACAGGAAATGTCAGGAGTATATGGCTGTAGGAGAAGGGATGGGACTGTATGTAATTAGAAGGATCCAGGCACTGAGGAACAGACGAGGTGCTCTGGGGAGGTGCTCTGGGGCCGGCTGGTGTCTTCTGGGCCTATGCAGTGTGACCACGAGCTCTTTCTCCCCTGGCCCCTGCTCAACTCCCAGAGCCTGATTCTATTTGCTTTCCCAGTTTTAAGTTCCCTGAGAGCAGAAACAATGTCTCAACTTCTCTGGGCCCCCTGCCTCTAGCGGTACGTGGTCCTGGCCTGGGCTGGATACATGAGCAGCTGAGTGGTGGGAAGAGCCAGGGAGCGAGAGCTGAGGACCGAAGAGTGTATTTGAGATGGGGGTGGAGCTGGGGCACAGAACTCTCAGGGTGAGCAGGGCTGGTTAGGTTCCTGCTTCTGACTGAGGGACCTTGCTGTTCTCACTGATGCCACCTGGAGGTGAGAGGGTGAACAGCCGCCTGCAACCTTGATTGAAGGCCCACCCTGCCAAGGACCTGGGAGAGCTTAGTTCTTGCTTCTAAGGAGTGTCCAATCTGGAAGGGGGCAAGGACGTCTGGATAGATTATGACAGATAGAGTGATGGAGGGGAATGTACCAGCTGCTCCTGGGGTCTGGAAGAGCTGGAAAATGTGGGTGCCAGTCCTTCCCAGCTTGGCACACAGCATTCTTCTCAGGTGGCACATGAATAAGCTTTTTTTTCCATTAATAGTTGTAAAGTTGGCTGGGCTCAGTAACTCATTCCTGTAATCCCCCCACTCTGGGAGGCTGAGGCAGGAGCATCGCTTGAGCCCAGGAATGGCAACATAAAGCCCTATCCCTATGTTTCAAAATAATTTTATTTGAAAATATGAAAAGTAGTTACAGACCAGGCACGGTGGCTCACTCCTGTAATCCCAACACTTTGTGAGGCCAAGGTGGGCGGATCACTTGAGGTCAGGAATTTGTGACCAGCCTGGCCAACATGGTAAAACCCTATCTCTACTAAAAAAAAAAATTAAAAAATCTACCTGAGCATGGTGGTAGGCATCTGCAATCCCATCTACTCAGGAGGCTGAGGCAGAAGAATCGCTTGAACCCAGGAGACAAAGGTTGCGGTGAGCTGAGATTGTGCCATTGCACTCCAGCCCAGGTGACAGATTGGGACTCTATCTCAAAAAATAAAAATAAAGTTATATGGTTATTTCCGTATATATTAGAGAGGATAAATCCTTGATTTCATGGATTTATTACTTAGAATGGAATTAAGGAATAAAAGTGAGTTGATTTAAAAGAATCAGGACTGCAGTAGATGGCGCATGGATGCAGCATTGGTCAGAGGGGCCATATGTGGCTGACGGCTGAGGGTCACCACCGTTGATGCCTGACCTCACCTCTCGATGTTCCCTGCCATGTCCAGTGTGTCCTTCCCAGGCAGCTGGGCTTCCTGCTCTTGGCTTTTCAGGCACTGTTCACATTTTTGGCCTGTGCTTCTAACTGCAGCATGTCCTGAGCACACAAACTGTCCCCCAGCCCCTTTTTAGGAACAGTCTGACAAACTCAGTCTCCTAGGAGGAGCAGGTGACTTAGAGAAAATAGCAGACAGGTCAGGTGCACTGGCTCACACCTGTAATCCCAACACTTTGGGAGACCAAGATGAAAGGATCACTTGAGGCCAAGAGTTTGAGACCAGCCTAGGCAACAGCAAGACCCTGTCACTACAAAATATTTAAACAATTAGCCAGGTATGGTGGCACATGCCTATAGTCCCAGCTACTCAGGAGGTTGACGTGGGAGGACTGCTTGAATCCAGGAGTTGGAGGCCGCAGTGAGCCGTGATCACACCACTGCACTCCAGCTTGAGCAACAGAGCAAGACCTTGTCTCTAACAAAAAAAAAAAAGAAGAAGAAGAAGAAGGAAAAGGAAAAGAAAATAGGAGACAGAAAGCTGTGCTCTGGTCCTGTTTGCCTTGGGCCAGTCACAGCCACAGTTAAATCTGGCCCAGCAGAGCCCTGAGCCACCTCTGCCACGCCCCCCTGCCCCACGCGCTGCCTGTGATGCGTCATCTCCTACCTCCCAGCATCACAGATAGAGGCAGAGTGGGGAGACTGAGGCAGCCCAGGGTTGTAGAGGAGGGTGTTTCACACTGCTGTCTGTTGCAGAGGCTGAGCATTGACTCGAATGCTCTTTTTCCCTAATGGCCCCATCCAAGCCGAGGCAGATGCACTGAACCATATGCCATTCTGTTTCAGCGTGAAAACAGCCTTTTTTTCCTCATTATAAGCATAATCCACCCTCGTTCTGCTCCGTAGCCTGCTTTCCCACTCAGTGTGTTTGTAGTCATCCATGATAACAAATGCAGGTCCTCAGCGTTTTTTGTGGCTACATAATGTTTCTATTGTGCTATAGACAGTCAACACCCCCTGCCAGTCTAGAGAAAAGTCCTACTCTTAGGAAAACTTTTCTCCAGAGGAGAGAAAAATAATGATTGAGTGTCCCCTCATGGCCAGTAGTAGAATTGCTCGGTGCCTGGCTCTGAATCTGGCCGAAACCTTCTGGGGGTTCTGGGGATCCCCATATATCTTTGCACAGAAGAGCCTTGGTGTCAGAGCCTTGGTCAAGGCCTGGGGCCCCGCTGCATTCGGAGGGCTGCCCTCTGCGTGCAGCTTGCGGTGATTTCAGACCAGTGGCGTGGGTGGGAGGAGCAGCCTCCCCTGAGAATAAGCCTTTTGTGATGTGCCTGCTCATTGCTTCTGAGTCTTGACTTGTTCTCTTAGCACCTCTGGCTCAGATGGGGTGATTTGATGTGGGGCCGAGGTTCTGGGCGTGGGGATCCCTAAGTGGCGTAGGGCTTCAGGAATACGGTTCCTGCCTCCAAGTCAAATTGTCTCATCTGGTGCCTTCCTGTCTTCGCTGTGGCTCCCTGCTGGCTTGGGACAGGTATTGAGGTTGGAGCCTGAAGACCTAGCGTCTTTCTCTTACCAGCAGGATGGTGTTGGGCAAGGCTAACAGTCAGGACCCCTTGTGTATAAAACCGAGGCTGTGGTTTTGGGCGTGAGATCGGCACAGAGTCTTACTCCGCCTTTTCTAGGAGGGAAGTTTCGGATTAGCCCGACATCCAGCAGGAGGCCCTCTGGGCCCTGCTTTCATCAGGGGAAGAGCAGCCTCTCTGAGGCAAGGTGACTGAGAGGACCAGTGGCTGGGCCTGTGAAGGGCCTTGTGGGCCAGGCCGGGGACCGAGACTCCTGTCCTTTGTGGCTAAATGGCTCAATGAGACGGTACAGTGACTTGTCTTCTGAAGAGACTCCCAGAGAAGTTAAGAGAATGAACCAAAGGGAGGGGCAGCTGATGCTGTAGAGATTGCTCTGGAGGCTGAAGCAGAGATGTCAAAAGATCCAAGGTGGTGGGACTCAGCAATGACTAGGTAGAGGGGCAAGAGGCCAGCCCCAGAGCCGTTTCTAAGGGAGCATCGATGGGTCTCCGGTGAGACCAGAGGATGAGACGGGAGCATCCTTCGCCCCTCCCACCCTCCGCTCTGCCGGTCTCTTGTCCTGGCTTTCTGTTCTCATGCTTCCTGCACTATCAAAATTCACTCTGGAAAGATTCTGATAGATGCATTCAAACTAACATAGAGCTGGCTGGTAGAGACTCAAACCTTTGCAGTTTAACAGAAACAAAGTCTTAGACTATGAAACTTGAAATCCTAAAGATGGAATCTGGGGCTCCCACCTGCTGGGTGTGTTAGTATCTGGGCAGGCAGCAGTGGCCTGAAACTATTTGGGTCCCAGTGTCCTCTTTTCCCATGATTTAGGCAACACAACCTGATTTTCTAACAGGCTGAGATGTAGAGGATGGTGGACACTTTCCAGCATCCTACTGTCCACTCTGAGTCTGATTTCTTCCCAGCCCTGGACCCGGGACTGGGACCCTGAGGTCTCCTTGATGCTCCCCATCTGACATGGCACCTGCTAACCACTCCCTCGGCTTCCCCCTGTCTCCCTCCAGGCAGACCTCAACACCAACATCGAGGATGAAGGCAGCTCCTTCTACGGGGTCTCCAGCCAGTATGAAAGCCCCGAGAACATGATTATCACCTGCTCCACCAAGGTCTGCTCTTTCGGCAAGCAGGTGGTGGAGAAGGTTGAGGTAGGTGGCCACCCTGCTGGGTGAGGGACGGTGGCAGTGGTCCATGTTTGCTGGGCATGACTTCCATTTGTTTTCAGGAAGAGCACCCTGCGCTAGGGAGCCAGGAGAATCCCTCGTTGCCCTCCCTCTCTGCTGTCAGTGCTGCGTGCCTCCCACAGTCCCCTTGGTGCTATTCTGCCCAGCTCACCAGAGCATTGCTGCCCTTCCAGGCTGGGCCTGCATCTTCCATGCACGTCATTACAGGCACCCCTGGTCCTCTCCAAGAGCAGAGCCACAGCCCGGGCAGGGCCTCGGGACATCTACCCAGTCCAGCCCTCTGCCTCACAGTGGAGGCCCAGAGAGAGCAGAGGTCTCCCCGTACTGCTGCCTCGTGGCAACACAGCTCACGGTGCAGAAGCAGGGCCAGGCGTCTAGGATCTCTGTCCGCTGCTCACTTTTTACTCCGTGAATGCCCAAAACTGTTGCTTCCCTGATTTTCTACTTGTGGGTACCCCAGAGACCCTGCTGTAGTGGAAGTTAGAGAGACCGTAGTCCCTGGCCAAGGGTGGTGCAGGACAGTGGCGAGGAGCACAAGCTCAGGGAATCCTCCCCACTCACCCACACTCCGGTGGGTGTTTGGGGGTTGTGATAAAATCCTCTGTTTATCTCTAAATGAGGGCAAAGTCCTCTTCACTGTCGGTGACGCAGCCTCTGGCAGCACCCTGTGTTCTGGGCCTGCTACGTGGTGGCAGTGACAAGGAGCTAGGACTAAAGGCCTCCAACCCAAAGCACCTGTGGACTCTGAGAGTCTGGGACCCTGTACAGCCCACACACTTGCTATAGCAGACCTCCTTCCATGCAGGCTGGCCTCCATCCCTCCCCTCACCCCTGCCCCTACAATGGTCTGAATTAATGAAGTCTCACTCTCACAGTCTATCAGTTCTTGATAACCTTCCTCATGCCAAATGCAGCCGGATGTGAGGTCAGCACCAGGGAAGGGACACTCTTCCATCCAGTGCTTCTCCACCTGCTGCACCTTACGGTCTCCTGGGAGCTTTGGAAACACCAGTCCTGAAACCCATTCACACTCCCCAATCTCTAGGGTAGAATCCAGGCATTAGTGGTTTTTAAAAAGTTCCTCAAATTATTTATTTCTAATTAAACTTGTAAAAACTTTTGAGATAATTGTGGATCCACCTGGGATCATAATCCTGTGTGCCCCTCACCCAGCTCTTGCTCTGGCAGTATCTTGCATAACTACAGTATAATATGGGCAACCAGGAAATTGACGTTGATGCAGTCCACCAGTCTGGTTCAGATTTCACCAGTGTTATATGCAGTCCTGTTTGCACGTGCCCACGCGTGTGTAGGTATGGAGATTTGTGTGATCACCACCAGACTCCCAGTGTGCCCTGTGCCACAAGCATGGTGTCCTCGTGTACAGCCAGGATTGAGAGGCGCCTACCCTGCTCTTGTGTCTCCTTAAACTCCCTCCTGCCATCCCCAGTTCCTGCTGGCCACCCATGGAGGAAGGAGGTCTTGTTTAATGTCCACCAACCTAATAGGATGACTGTTCTCTCTCTCTCTCTCTTTTTTTTTTGTTTTTTTTGATGAGACAGTCTCACTCTGTCATGCAGGCTGCAATGCAATGGTACGGTCTCAGCTCACTGCAACCTCTGCCTCCCGGGTTCAAGTGATTCTCCTGCTCAGCCTCCAGAGTAGCTGGGATTGTAGGTGTATGCCACTATGCCTGGCTAATTTTTGTATTTTAGTAGAAATGGGGTTTCACCATGTTGGCCAGGCTGGTCTTGGACTCCTGACCTCAGGTGATCCTTCTACCTCAGCCCCCCAAAGTATTGGGATTACAGGTGTGAGTCTTCGTGCCTGGCTGGGGGTGACTCTTTTCTTAAGGGCCCCTGGACCTCCTGCGTTTCCAGTCACCAGTGACTGGGTCCTGGGGCTTCCCATGAGATGGGTCTGGGCTGGAGGTGGTCAGAAGGGATTCTAAGCCCCTGCTGTCCCCGGGTCCTGCAGACAGAGTACGCTCGCTACGAGAATGGACACTACTCATACCGCATCCACCGCTCCCCGCTCTGCGAGTACATGATCAACTTCATCCACAAGCTGAAGCACCTGCCCGAGAAGTACATGATGAACAGCGTGCTGGAGAACTTCACCATCCTGCAGGTGTGTGGCTGGAGTCTGTGCGTGAGTAGCAGCAATGGCGTGCCCTCATCTGGGGCCTTATTAACCCTTGTCTTTTTCTCTCCCACAGGTGGTCACCAACAGAGACACACAGGAGACCTTGCTATGCATTGCCTATGTCTTTGAGGTGTCAGCCAGCGAGCACGGGGCTCAGCACCATATCTACAGGCTGGTGAAAGAATGAGAGACTTGGGGTGCAGGGAGGGGGGAAGAGACATGTGTGCAGGAAATGGGGACGTGGGGAGGGGACCTGCAGGGGCAGCCCCCCGAAGTGTCAAGAGTGCTGAGAGGAGCAGCTGTGACTCTACCCAGGAACAAACTGTGCCTGAACCTGCAGTGCCCAGCCCCAAATAAACCCAAGATGCTCTGTGTTTTCAGAGGACCTGGTCTGGCTGTGTGAGCCTTGGGAGGGACTGGGGGAGCAATGGGGCCATGTGGGAGGCAGGCCAGAAGCAGTGCTCAGAGACATAACACAGGCAGTTCTGAAGCCAGCGCCCCAATGGACTCAGCCAGGAACATCACTGGACCCTGGAACTGAAGATGTGACGGTCCCCGTGCTGCCACTCAAGCCCCTGCATTGTGGCGCCGGCCGCGCTGGAGGCCCGAGGAATGCATGGGCCACGCACCCACAGCCATGCGCACCCCTGCTGCACTCCCAGGACAGTTCACACAGGGAGGCCTCGTCCCCTGGGGGGGTGGGTTTTAGGCATGGAGGTGACAGTTGTTGGACGGGGACATCGTCAGAGCTCTCCAGATAGTTTCCGTCCATCTCAGTGGATGTGGATTCCCTGGCCATCTTCCATGACCACGTTGGAGGCCCTGGTCCCAGATCAAAGGAGCCTGAGGCAGGGAGGGCAGGAGGCGGCAGGGCTGAGGTTGGGTTGAGGAGTTTCGGTGGGAGGCTGGGTGCACCAGCGTCCTTGACTGTGACTGGGAGGCTGAGAGGTCTGTGGTGCTCTGCAGGTCCCCAAGAGCCATTGGTGCTAGTGGGTCTTGTTCAAACTCCCTCCCATCCAAGGTGCCCATTAGGTGGAGGCCTCCGCAGAGCCAGCCCGCACTGTCTAGCCTCTTCCCTAAGGGTTAGTTTCTGTGCTCTCTGGGGTGGAGGCGCCTAGACTTAGATCCGCAGCCGAAGGTGTTCCTGGGTTTATTTCTCCGAGAACTGGCCTGGGCTCTGGGTTTTGCCGGTCCTGGCTTCGGTCCTAGTATTCTAAGCTGCCTGACCGTGGGCAAATTCGTCGGCCTGTCTGAACCTTTCTTCTCTGTAGAGTGGGAAGAGATGAAGTCTGTGAAGTGCCTGGTGCAGGCTGCACTCAATACACCTGACCGTGAGCTCATCCCTCCCTCCCAGCGGGAGGCCTGAATCCGGCACCTTGCTGCCACCTAGTGGTTCCTTGGGGTCATCTTCCCTCCCAGGAATCACAGATCCTAGAGCAGACAGGGAAGGGGAAGATGCAACCTACGGGTGTTTATTGTGTGTCTGGCACTTGGGGAGATACTGTATGGGACTGTGTACCTGAGTAAGGCGGCATCTAAGAGGGGTCATGGACTGTGGTTAGGAGCGAGGGCTCTGGAGTTGGACCAGCTACAAACTAGCTGAGTGACCTTGGGGCAAATTATTTAATCTCACTGTGCTTCAGTTTCCCCATCTGTAAAATTTGTATAACAGTAACCTACCTCACGTATCTACAGTGCCTAGCCCCACACAGAAACGTGTTCACCAAATTAACGTTGTAATCATAGGAGTGTGCGTTCTCGTTATGTCAGACTGGAAAACGCTTAAGTGAGCCTCGGAGCCACTGGTGCCCAGAGACTGGAGAGATCGAGGTGCGGAAGACTCAGGGAAGGGTAGCCCTTGAGGGGAGCTTCCCATAAAGGGTGGGCAGCCTCTAGTAAAGCAGATGGAGGGAAGTTGACCCACATCCCAGATTTAGGGAAGAGGCCAGCAACCCAGTCTCCCTCTCCATGTCCAGCACCCACTGTCTTACCAAAGAACAGCTTTAACCAACCCCTCTGGGCATCAGGACCACTGCTGGGCCTCATGCCAGGCTTCAGAGCTGCACAGTCTGCAGGCCCAGCTCTAATCAAAAGCTGGGGCGTGGGCTCCTGGGGAGCCTGGGGTCAGATGAGTCCCTGAGCAGGTGGCAAGTGCCCACGTGTCCCCGGGGGGGTTTGTGTTTGTATGAGGCTCTCCTGCCCCCACCCCCAGGCGCCAGCATAGCCTTTGCCCTCACTCTTCCTTCCTCTGTTCCTGGGGGATTGAATAAGGGAAGCTGGTGTTGGCTGTCCTTCTAGCTTGACTGGCAGCACCAGTGCTGTGACGGAAGGATGTGTTGTGCCAGCAGCCTCTTGGCCACAGGACAAACGCACATTTAAGGAGATAACCTTTTTGTGTCCTGGCTGGGTAGGAGGTCAGTGCAGATGTTTTTGGATCCAGGTGTTGGCTGTGAGTTTTCCTTCCCTCTATGAATTGACCTCAGCAGCCTACTAGACAGTCACCTCCTTAGAGGTATAAAATCCAAGCTGGTCAGCCATAGCAGGTGGCAGACTTACCCGCCTTCCCCATGGTCCAGTGCAGACCATGACCCTTCAAGCAAATGGGTGAGCTGGCCCCACCTCGCCTGTAGTCTCCTCTGGAGGCTCCCCTGCTGCCTCCCCACCAGCCACCCCAAATCACCCACTTCCCGGCACCCCCAGCCAGTGACGCTCATCCCCTCTTCCATCTGCGATCTGTCGCTCATTCTTCCCGAGCCAGTCAGGAATCCCCACTTCTCATGCAGAAGGATTAGTCATGCCTGCCCCGTATGTCACAAGCATTCCATTTATACCTGTTAGAACCCCTATCACGTGCACAGTACCTGAACACAGGTGCCTCTGTGGTCTCTTCTCATCCTCACGCATGGGTATGGGGCTAGCCCCATTTTACAGATGAGGCAAGTGTGGCATGCAGAGCTCCGGGGACTTGCCTGGATGATTCATGCACCTGTTCATTCACTTAGCAAATACTTCTGCTTTGTGCTGGGTGCTGGAGATGTGTCAGTGAGGATGTGTCAGTGGGAATGTGTGAGGAAGATGACAGACAGGCCTTGGGGAGCAAAGAGTAAGCAAGTGAGGAGACAGAGGCGGGCATGGTGAGGCTGCACAGGTGCTAAGGTCGAGTCACTGGGGGAGGCCTCTCTGAGGCAGGGGTGCTTGTGCTGATTCTGAAAGACAGGAAGAGCCAGGCCTGGGGGGCCAGGGGGACAGCAGGTGCTGGGGGCAGGGAGGTAACAGATGTGTCCCAGGTACAAAGAAGAGGCCACTGTGTCTAGGACACAGAGTGAACAGGAGAGAGGAGGGGCCAGGGCATTCCAGGTGGGGAAAGGCAGCAGGTGGCCCAGTGGCGCCTCCTCACTTGGTGAGGGCTTTGGACTTGACCCGGTGAGATGGGAGGTCCTAGAAGTGTGTTAAGCAAGAGAGTCTTTTTGATCGGATTTTCTAGAAAATGACAGTGGGCTGCTGTGGACCTCAGAGAGGCATGTGTGATTGTGTGTTTCAGGGTCTTCCCACCAAAGTTGGGTTCACATTTCCTGGTTCTGTGTGATGAGTGGGCAAATGCGCACGGCAGGCGGTCATGTCACTTGGGCCTGTGAGGTGAGGAAGGATCCCTGAGCTCCGTGGGGATAGAGACTCCTCCACCATTCTGACATGATCCGAGTTAGCAAGCAGCACTGTCCAGAGGGACATGGGGATGGGAGACGGAACATCTGTTGCAGCGGGTCCAGCAATGAGCCAGCAGACTGTTTCCCACTGGCCCCCATCTTTCTGAGTAGGATGATATTTCCAACAAACCCTCACAGGAGTTTGGGGCGTGTGTGTGTGTGTGTGTGTGTGTGTGTGTGTGTGTGTGTGTTCCCTTTCAGGACAGAAGCCAGTGGGGTGTGGAGTGAGGGGTGAAGGGCTGGCACAGTTGGCCTCGCCCAGCTCCCGTTTCCTGTGTGAGCTTAGAGCATGCACCTGCTCCCTCTGCTGTGCTGAGACTCAGAGGACTCTGGGCAGGTGGCAGGGGTGGGGGTGGGGGGGTTGGAGGGCCATGGCTGTGTTGGGTGGGGCTGCATCAGGCGTGTGGCGCAGAGGGGGAAGGTGAGGTGGAGGCAGTGTGTTCCACCCAGTGGGCCCTGTGCTTGACCTCTTCATACACTCTCTGTTTTATTAGCTCTCAGAATGAAAACGAGACACATTTCCCCAATCTGTGTAAACTGTTCTTAAGAACTTGACCAGGTGCTGTGGCTCATGCCTGTAATCCCAGCACTTTGGGAAGCCGAGGTGGGCAGGGCACCTGAGGTCAGGAGTTTGAGGCCAGTCTGGCCAACATGGTGAAACCCCATCTCTACTAAAAATACAAAAATTAGCCAGGCATGGTGGTGCGCACGTGTAGTCCCAGCTACTCGGGAGGCTGGGGCAGGAGAATCCCTTGAACCCAGGAGGCAGAGGTTGCAGTGAGCCGAGACTGCACCATTGCACTCCAGCCTGGGCGACAAGAACGAAACTCTGTCTCAAAAAAAAAAAAAAATTAAATTTAAGCCAGGCCAGTGATTGAACTGACCTCTTACAAGTCACGTGGTCTTGGACAAAAACCACCTTGGGACCTTCATGACCGCATTTGTGAAATGGGAATAAACACTCTCACTTGAGATTGCCGTTGGGAGGAGGAAAGGTCACAGTGTGTGAAGGAGCAGCGCCTCCCTCACTCATGGTGAGCGCTTGCGGAATGTGAAATGTGGGTGTAAAAATGTCCCCTGACTCTGCCCTTCCCACCCCTAAAATACATGCACATGCCCGAATACTTATTTTCAGAGAAAAAAAAGCTCTAATGCCCCTCAAAGGAGGTGAGGAGAAGACCTCAAGTCTTGGCTTAGCGAGGACTGCCCAGCGCAAGGTTGTGCTAGACTTCCATCCTCGCCCTGGTGTCAGGAAAGGGCGGGAGTGCTGTAAATTGGGAAGATCACTTTGTGGCCCATTGAGGGGAAAGAACCCCCAAGGGAAGGTCTAGAAAGGAAAGACAGGCTGGGTGCTGTGGTTAACACCTGTAATCCCAGCACTTTGGGAGGCTGAGGCAGAAGGGTCACTTGAGGCCAGAAGTTCAAGACCAACCTGGGCAACATGGCAAAACCCCATCTCTACCAAAAAAAAAAAAAAGAAAAATTAGGTCAGGCGCGGTGGCTCACGCCTGTAATCCCAGCACTTTGGGAGGCCGAGGAGGGTGGATGATGAGGTCAAGAGATGGAGACCATCCTGGCCAACACGGTGAAACCCTGTCTCTACTAAGAAAACAAAAATTAGCTCGGTGTGGTGGCATGCACCTGTAGTCCCAGCTACTCAGGAGACTGAGGCAGGAGAATTGCTTCAACCTGGGAGGTAAAGTTTGCAGTGAGCTGAGATCGCGCCACTGCACTCCAGCCTGGTGCCTGGTGACAGAGTGAGACTCTGTCTCAAAAAAAAATTAGCAGGTCATGGTGACATGTGCTTATAGTCCCAGCTATTTGGGAGGCTGAGGTGGGAGGATCGCTTGAGCCCAGGAGGTTGGGGTTGCAGTGAACTGAGATTGCATCACTGCACTCCAGCCTGAACAACAGAGTAAGACCTTATCTCTAAAAAAAAAAAGAAAAAAGAAAAAAAGAAAAGAAAGAAAGAAAAGAAAAGAAAAGAAAGGGAGGGCAGAGCAAATGGAGGACTAAACCACTCCCAGAAACTGTCAGGCAATCTTTTCATTTGGCCTCCTAAGAAACGACCGGGAGAGGTGGTCAGGTGCCTTCGTAGAAGGCGGGCGCCCCATGGTGGCAATGTCTTGAGTCTTCTTAAGCTCATGGATATCTAATACTCAACTTTCAGTTTTTTGTACTTTTGCTATGTAAGCCCCCTTTACCTCTCCAAATCTTCAGTAAAGTCTGCTACCTACACGAAGTTTTTTGTGTGCGTGATCTTTTTCTTGGAAATGATAGAGGTGACACCTGTCCCTGGAACGCAGAGGTGGCAGCAGCAGGTCGCAGCCACAGAGGCGGTCACAGCCTGAAGCAAGGCAGCGGAAGCCGGACTCAGAGGTGCAAGCTGCCCAGCCTCCCACCCAGCCACCCTCTCAGAGAATGAAAAGCACTGGGGGACACCTCCAAGCCTGGGGTCAAGTTGGGGTCAAGTTCAAGCTAGTGTCACTGGGCCACCCGGAAACAAGTATCTCCCTGGCCACATGGTTGTATCAGTCCTTTACTGTCCCCAGGCGAGGTTCTAGGAGGGAGTTCTGTCACCGGGTTCTGTGAGCACTGCTCCTTTAGAAGCAACAATAAACGGACACAGACCCACTGGATTTGAAGAGTGGTCAGGGGGTTCAGGCAGGGGCTGGCAAGATGTGGTCCCAGCTTGGCATCCTAGGAACTTGAGTCTAGCCCTTGGCTCTGGAATAAGCAGGCTTAGTGACTAGCAGCCACATGACTGACTGACTTGCTAGCCAAAATCAGAATAGCGTGATTGATAAGCCCAAGTGCCACTTCATTAGTTTACGTTGAACAGCACCACTCCCAGGACCTGGGAAGCTTGGATCTGCCTGTCAGCACATTCCTTCCTCTGTAGGAGCCCTCCTTCCATGGAACATCAGGTCATTTGCATACGGTGCTTGTGCCAGTGCCTACCCAGGGAGTTGCCCCCCTTAAAGGATTGCAGGCCATGGATGTTGAGGACCTGGTGCCCCTGTGCCCACTGCGGGGACCTGAATTCTCCCATCCAAAGATAAAGAAATCCTTCTTTCTGGACATTGGTTAGCAATGACTTTGTTTGTTTTAGAGACGGGAGTCTCCCTATACTGCCTAGGCTGGTCTTCAACTCCTGGCGTCAAGCAATCCTCCCACCTCAGTCCCCTGAGTAATTGGGGTGACAGGCGTGAGTCACTGTGCCCAACAACGTTTTTTGCCACCACATGTCCATTATATCAGAGGTCCCCAACCCCTGGACTGCAGACCAGTACCCATCCGTGGCCTGTTAAAAACCAGGCCACACAGCAGGAGGTGGGCAGCGGGAGAGCCAGAGTTACTGCCTGAGCTCCACCAGCTGTCCAATCAGCCGTGGCGTTAGATTCTCATAGGAGCCCGATTGCTGCTGTGAACTGTGCATGCGACGGATCTAGGTTGTCGTCTTCTTATGAGGATCTATCGCCTGATGATCTGAGGTGGAACAGTTTCATCCCAACACCATCCCCGCTGCGTCCCCCCATCCGTGGGAAAATTGTCTTCCGCGAAACCAGTCCCTGGCGTCCCAAAGGCTGGGACTGCTGCATCACACCATGCGGAAAAGTTACGACGCTACTGAAGAGGGTGCGATGTGCAGTCAGCAGTCCTTCCCCGAATGCTGCTGAGCACCTGATAGTTGGCTGCTGACTGTACTCGTTTTCAGTAGTTTAGGGTTCAGAGGGGAATCATTCCGAAGCCCCGTTTGTAGCTGGAGCAGTTTCTCCCCGCTTCCTCTCTCTGTCTGGGTGGGGAGACAGGAGGCCTGCTGGTCACATGCTCAGCCCATTCCTCTTGAACTGTGGGCTGGACCAGTGACCCTACACAACCCCTCACCTTTAAAGCTGGGAGGCTGGAAGAGGGTCTGCTTTCAACTGGGTCCTTTTTGGTTCAGGCTTGTGGGTTGTGCTGGGCATCACAGACAGGCTTACAATTTGAGACTGACGAAAGCAAGGAAGGGGAAAGGAACAGGAAAACGCAAGCAGAAGGGATGTGGGAGGAGCCAAGCTGGGAGTGCCATAATTGTCCCCAAGAGTTGTCCTTTCAGGCACTGCCAGCAGTGATGAGTGGGGTGAGGGTGGCCGGTGTTCTGTCACAGCCAACAGCTATATTTCCCAAGCAAACGCTAGACGCGAGTATGGTCCTGGGTGCTGGGGTACAGCAGGGCAGAATGCAGAGGTCTTCACTCCCCTGTGGCCTCCATTCTAGCACGGGAGACTTCTAAGAAACAAGCAACAGAAAAGGTGGTAAGCAAGAAAACAGCAGGAAGTGATGTGTGCTGTAATGAAAATAAAACCAGATGATGAGGAGTAGGGTTTGGCCAAATCCAGCCCGGCACCTGTTTGTTTGGGTTTTTTCAGAGACAGGGTCCCACTATGTTGCCCAGGCTGGTCTTGAACTCCTGGCCTCAAGTGATCCTCCTGCCTCAGCCTCCCAAGTAGCTGGGGCTACAGGCCCACACCATCACATCCGGCTAAGAATGGTTTTTACGTTTGTTTGTTTGCAGACAGGTTCTTGCTCTGTTGCCCAGACAGGAGGGCAATGGCACGATCATGGCTCACTGCAATCTCAACCTCCTGGACTCAAGTGATCCTCCTGCCCCCGCCTCCCGAGTAACTAGGACCACAGGAGAGTGCCACCATGCCAGCTAACTTTAAAGTTTCTTCTAGAGATGGGGTCTTTCTATGTTGTTCAGGCTGGTCTCGAACTCCTAGGCTGAAAGTGATCCTCCCACCTTAGCCTTCCAAAGCACTAGGATTACAAGCATGAGCTACCATGCCTAGCAGGATTTTATGTTTTAAAATGATTGAATAAAAATTGAAAGCAGAATAATATTTGAGGCCCTGAAAAATGATATGGAATTCCAGTTTCAGTGTCCATAGAGTTTTGTTTGTTTTTGCGAGATGGGGTCTTGCTCTCTTGCCCAGGCTGGAATGCAGTGGCGCTATTTCAGCTCACTGTGGCCTCCACCTCCTGGGCTCAAGCAATTCTCCTGCCTCAGCCTCAAGACTAGATAGGACCACAGGTGCATGCCTTGCTAATTTTTGTATTTTTTTGTGAAAACAGGTTTTTACCATGTAATCCAGGCTGGTCTCGAACTCCTGGACTCAAGTGATCTGCCCGCTTTGGACTCCCAGAGTGCTGGGCTTACAGGCGTTAGCCACTGCACCCAGCCATAAACAGAGTTGTATTGGAACACAGCCACAGTCCCTTATTTACAGTTTTTTTCTGGCTGTTTCCATGCCGCAGTAGTAGAGTTGAGTGGCTGTGGCAGAGACCATATACAGCTCACAACACCTGAAATATTTACTATCTGACCCTTTACAGAAAAAGTTTGCCCACCCCTGCATTAGGGGGTGGCTGGAAGGGCTTTTTCAGAGTGGGTGGTCCTCAGAAGCCTCTCTGAGATGACACAGCAGCCAGCCATGTGAAGACCTGGGGAAGGAGCCCAGGGCAAGTGTGCTGCGGTGGAAAGGTGCGTGTGCTCAGGCGGAGAGAGAGGGTCGGAGTGACGTCCTGGTCCTGCTCCACGGGGCTGTAGCTTCAGTCGTTTACTAGAGGAGAGTAGTGGCTTGGGGAGGTGGTTCCCCCCCGCCCGGTCTGTTTTCGCCCAGTTGCCTTTCTCTTGGTTAGTTTGGGTCTTGGCCATTCATGGCAGAGCCTTTCCTCAGAAGCCGAGCAGTCCTGGTTGCTCAAACTTAAGACTGGGCGCTAAAAGCCGATGAGGCTCTCCCTGCAGCAGGTGCTGGAGGCTGGGCCGTGCTCTGTGACCATCTGGCTGGGCTCTGACTTTAGGAGGTAGGTTTCTTTAAGGTATTTCCTCCTGGCCTGGTCAAATTCCATGGACGGGATTTCTTCAGTTTCTCTCTGGGGAGAGCTGTGTGGCCACCAGCATTCTGGGAACCAAGTGCGGGAACGTCTCAATCTGCAGGGGAAACGTTCACTAATCCCCCTGCTTTATGCACTGTGCTCTTGTGTTCAGCTGTATCTGGTGTCCCCCAGGGAGAGAACTCCCAGCTGCTGCCTGAGCTGTGGAGGGGAAATCCCCGGACTGCATGCGGCTAAGGAGAGATTTGGGGAATCTGTCTCTTCTTGAGCTCAAATTGATCAATTCTTCTGTCTTTGGCCCCATCTCCACCTCTACTCCTAGAGATACCTGGTGCCACCAATTCATGACTTTTGAAGGGTTTGGTGGTATGAGTCATGGTGGTCCTTTGTGGCTTTCTGTGGGTTAGGATTTAGCCTGCCTGCCTGCCTGCCTGCCCTCCCTCCCCCTCCCCTGCTCCTCCCCTTCCCTCTCCTCCCCCTCCCTTTCTCCCTTCCTCCCTCCCTCCTTCCCTCCCTCCCTCCCTCCTTCCTTCCTTCCTTCCTTCCCAAGTCTTTGACTGTCACCCAGGCTAGAGTCTAGTGGCATGATCTCAACTCACTGTAACCTCCACCTCCTAAGTTCAAGAGATTCTCCTGCCTCAACCTCCCAAGTAGCCGAGATTACAGACGTACAACATCACGCCGGGCTGATTTTTGTGTTTTTAGTAGAGACGGGGTTTCACTACATTGGCCAGACTGGTCTCAAACTCCTGACCTCAAGTGATCTGCCCCCCTTGGCCTCCCAAAGTGCTAGGATTGTAGGCATGAGTCACCACACCGGGTCCCTTTCTTTCTTGCGTGCTTGCTTTCCTTCTTATTTTTAGACAGGTTGGAGTGCAGTGGCATGATCTCAGATCACTGCAAGCTCTGCCTCCCAGGCTCAAGCGATCCTCCCACCTCAGCCTCCAGAGTAGTTGGGACTACAGGTGTCTGCCACTGCACCTGGCTAATTTTTGCATTTTTTTTTTTGTGGAGATGAGTTTTCACCATGTTGCCCAGGCTGGTCTCGAAATCCTAAACTCAAACAATCCACCTGTCTCAGCCTCCCAAAGTGTTTGGATTATAGGCGTGAGCCACTGCACTCTGCCTTTCTTTCTTTTCTTTTCTTTTTTTTTTTTTTTGAGATGGAATCTTGCTCTGTCACCTAGGTTGGAGTGCAATGGTACGATCTCAGCTCACTGCAACTTCCGTCTCCTGGGTTCAAGTGATTCTCCTGCCTCAGCCTCCTAAGTAGCTGAGATTACAGGCACGTGCCACCACACTCAGCTAATTTTTGCATTTTTAGTAGAGGCGGGCTGTTGGCCAGGCTAGCCTTGAACTACTGACCTCGTGATCCACCTGCCTCGGCCTCCCAAAGCGTCGGGATTACAGACATGAGCCACCGCGCCCGGCTCGTTCTTTCTTTTTGTAAAGAGATGGAGTCTTGCTGTGTTGCCCAGGCTGGCCTCGAATTCCTGGGCTCAAGACATTCTCTTGCCTTGGCCTCTTGAGTAGCTGAGACTATAAGCATGCCACCACACTGGCTCTTTTTTATCTTATGACTTTTTCTTGAGACATGGTCTCACTTTGTCACACAGACTGGAGTGCAGTGGCATGATCGTAGCTCACTGCAGCCTTGAACTCCTGGCCCCAAGCAATCCTCCTGCCTCAGCTTCCCAAGTAGCAGGGACCGCAGGCATGGATCGCTGTGCGCTGCTCTAGGATTCAGCTTTCTTTCTTTCTTTTTAAAATTTATTTGTTTTTTATTTTTATTGTTTTGGATTCAGCTTTCTTGAGTCTGCTAAGTCATCCTTCTGCTTTCCAACTTCTGCAGCTTTGTTACTGTTACCTCAGTTCCTTCCCTTTACGGTCATCTTTGTAGAAGGGTTTCAAGAGAGAACACAGTAGAGGAACGTGTTGACTCCACCGTCTTTGTCCTGCTTTGCTTATTTAAAAGGTCACTCTGGGCCGGGCGCGGTGGCTCATGCCTGTAATCTCAGCATTTTGGGAGGCCGAGGTGGGTGGATCATAAGCTCAGGAGTTCGAGACCAGCCTGGCCAAAATGTTGAAACCCCGTCTCTACTAAAAATACAAAAGTTAGCTGGGCACAGTGGCACGCGCCTGTAATCCCAGGTACTCAGGAGGCTGAGGCAGGAGAATCGCTTGAATCTGGGAGGTGGAGGTTGCAGTGAGCCGAGATCACGCCATTGCACCCCAGCCTGGTGACAGAGTGACATTGTCTCAAAAAAAAAAAAAAATCACTCTGGCTGCTATGTGGAGTTAGGGTATAGAGGGGCAGGAGTGGAAGCAGGGAGACCCAGTTAGGAGGCTGTGGCAGAGGCCCAGGTGAAACATGCTGGTGCCCCCACGAGGGTGCAGTGTTGGAGATGAGCAAAAGAGGGTGACCTTGGGGTGTGTTTTGAAGACAAAGTCGTCATGGCTTGGATGTAGGGAGTATAGGAAGGTGAGGAATTAAGACTAGCTCCAAAATTCCTAGCTCAAGTCACTGGGGCCATTTATTAAAATTGAGAAGACTTGGGGAGGAGCAAGTGTGTGCATGGGGAGGTCAGGAGTTAAGGTTGAGATCTTATGATTCTGGAACTCAGGGAAGAGAAGCCAGGGCTGGGTTTAGGATTCATCGGCACCCAGGTTGGTATTTAAATTCTTGGGATGTGATGAAATTCCTTAGGAGGAAAGTATGGATGCATAAGGGAAGGTATCCTCAGGATTTTCCTGCAGCATTCCAATATTTAGGGGTAGAAGAGAGGAGGAAGACAGTGAGACAAGAAAGTGTTTCCAGAGGGGAGGAGGGCATGGGTTAAAAACTACCTATCAGGTACTATGCGCACTACCTGGGTAATGGGATCATTTGTACACCAAACCTCAGCGACGTGCAACAAAGCGAGACCCTGTCTGTAGAAAGAATACAAAAATTAGCTGGGCGTGGTGGCGCATGCCTGTAATCCCAGCTACTCGGAAGGCTGAGGCAGGAGAATTGCTTGAATCTGGGAGGTGGAGGTTGCAGGGAGCTAAGATTGTGCCATTGCACTCCAGCCTGGGTGACAAGAGTGAGACTCCATCTCAAAAAAAAAAAAAAGAGTCAGGGGCTAGGCATGGTAGCTTACGCCTGTAATCCCAGCACTCTGGGAGGCTGAAGCAGTCAGGTCACCTGAGGCCAGGAGTTCGAGACCAGCCTGACCAACATGGGGAAACCCCGTCTCTACTAAAAATACAAAAATTAGCCAGGTGTGGTGTTGTGCGCCTGTAATCCCAGCTACTTGGGAGGCTGAGGCAGGAGAATCACTTGAACCCAGGAAGTGGAGATTGCAGTGAGCCAAGATCACACCATTGCACTCCAGCTTGGGCCACAAGAGTGAAAATCAGTCTTAAAAAAAAAAAAGCGTCAGGGATGGTAGTATTGTTATTATTACAGCTGTTTATGTTTTAATCATTAGGCCTCCATATTTGTAGCCAGTGTCAGTGATGTATCCTTTAGAATTGCTTGGCTGATAATTACAAAAAACACAGAATATAAGTGATTTAAGACAGAAACTTATTTCTCTCTCATGAAATCCGTCCATAATTGTTATGGTACTCCATGGTATCAAGGACCCAAGATCTTTTTTTTCCTTTTTCTTTTTTTTTCAGATGGAGTCTCAGTGCATTACCCAGGCTGGAGTGCAGTAGCATGATCTCAGCTCACTGCAACCTGTGCCTCTTGAGCTCAAAGGATTCTTCCGCCTCAGCTTCCTGAGTAGCTGGGACTCTGGGTGTGTGCCACCATGCCTAGCTAAGTTTTTGTATTTTCTTTAAAGACAGGGATTCACCATGTCGAGGTATTTTTTGACCAGCCAAGGCTGGTCTCACACTCGTGGACTCAAGCCACCGTGCCCCCACAAGATCATTTTACCTTGTTGCTTTACCATGGGTAGCTTCTATTCCTAAGGTTATACCATGGTTCAGAAGAGGTTCAGGAAATCCAGCCATTCATGTAGCATTCCATTCAACTGAAAAGAAAAAGATGTGAGGAAGAGCATGCCCCCTCCCTTTTGGGACATTTCTGGAAGTTGCATTTCTGCTTACCTCCATTGGCCACATTTCGCTGCAGGAGCCCCTAGAAAACGCAGTTTTTATTCTGAGTGACCATATGCCAAATAGAAGAGTCCTATCACTTGGGAAGAAGAGGAAACCAGAGGTCTCTAAGATAGTTGGTCATTCCTCTGCCCGCATCTTAACTCTCTGTCAGTAGCATTTGACCACTACCCCTGGACACTTTTTTTTCTTTTTTAATGACGGTTTCACTCTGTCACCCAGGCTGGAGTGTGGCGATGTGATCATGGCTCACTGCAGCCTTGAACTCCTGGGCTCAAGTGATCTTCTCATCTCATCCTTCTGAATAGTTGGGGACGCAGGCATTGTGCCACCATGCCTGGCTAATTTTTAAATTTTTTATGGAGTCAGGGATCTCATTATATTGCCCAGGCTAGTTTCAAACTCCTGGGCTCACACAATCCTCCTGCCTTGGCCTCCAAAAGTGCTGGGATTACAGGTATGAGCCACTGTGCTCAGCTTCTTTTTCTTTCTTTTTTTTCTTTTTTTTTTCGAGACAATATCTTGCTTGATTCCTGGAGCTGGAGTGCAGTGGTGTGATCATAGCTCACTGCAGCTTAGAATTCCTGGCCTCAAACACTCCTACTACCTCCACCTCCTGAGTAGCTAGGACTACAGGTGCATGCAATCACACCCAGCTAATTTATTTTTTAGAGATGGAGGTTTCAATATGTTGCCCAGGCTGGTCTTGAACTCCTGTACTTAAGTGATCCTCCTGCCTTGTTTTCCCAAAGTGCTGGGATACAGGCATGAACCACGGTGTCCACCCACCCTGACTACAGCACGTTTCAGTTTACAAAGCACTCTCACAGTTTCAGTTTTACAAAGCACTGTCTTGCTTGCTGTTTACAGCTACACCGTGATACCATAGACATCCTCCTAACACATGAAAGAATGGAAGCTCAGAGAAATCACTAACTCACGTCACTTGGTTACCAAGTCACAGATCTTGTGCTGTACTTCAACTTGGAAGTCCTGGCTCCTCCGCAGTGCTCATGAAAAGAGGTGGACAGCAGGTGATGAATGTGCAGGGTTTGCCTAAGGCTGAGTAGGAGAGTTGGAAGCTGTCCCCGAAGGCCCCAGAGAGCCCCAGCATTAAGAAAGAAAGGAATCCCTTTTTTTTATTATTTTTTTTATTTTATTTTTTTTGGGACGGAGTTTCGCTCTTGTTACCCAGGCTGGAGTGCAATGGCGCGATCTCGGCTCTTGGCAACCTCCGCCTCCTGGGTTCAGGCAATTCTCCCGCCTCAGCCTCCTGAGTAGCTGGGATTACAGGCACGCACCACCATGCCCAGCTAATTTTTTGTAGTTTTAGTAGAGACGGGGTTTCACCATGTTGACCAGGATGGTCTCGATCTCTTGACCTCGTGATCCACCCGCCTCGGCCTCCCAAAGTGCTGGGATTACAGGCTTGAGCCACCGCGCCCGGCCCTACAGGAATCCCTTTTTGATGCAGCGATCACAGCCTTCTCACTGGGAACCATCCACACCGAGACAGTGGATCACTCAGCAAGGCTGGTTTGCTTCCTGCAGAAAGGTGCAGTCTCGCCGGCAGTCTTCCCATGACAGCACACCTGAACAAGGGAGACAGGGACATTTATCACGTTCATAACCCGACGCAATCACCCTACTGCTGTGTTCAGTTTCCATTGGACAGAATAAGACCTCACATGCTATGCGTGACCCAAATGGCTAAAAACTTGGAAATTTCCTGTATAGATAAGGGGGAAAGAAGACAAGAAAGAAGACAAGGAAAACGAGGAAGCTAGTGAGGAGAAGGTCAGGAGGGTTTCCAAATAGTGAAAGGCACACACTAGGGTTTGGAGCTTGCCCTGTCCAGTTCAGACATGCCGGGGCGAGTCCAGGTAGCTGATTTAAGACGTAGTTGATTTAGAGAATATATACACATGGGTATGTGTTTATGCTAACAGTGGGTAATGGCCATAGAGCAAGATATCATAACCCCTTTTAATATAGTCTAAGATACAAACTTTGAAGAAGAACTTTCCCATCTCTCACGTCACCTTTTGGGTAAAATTCCTTCCTTCCTTCCTTTCTTCTTTCCTTCATTCCTTCCTTCCTTTCTTCCTTCCTTCCCTGTTTCTTTCTTTTTTTTGAGACAGGATCTCACTCTGTCACCCAAACCGGAGTGAAGTGGCCTGATCTTGGCTCACTGCAGCCTCTGCCTCCCAGGCTCGAGCAATCCTCCCGCCTCAATGTCCAGAGTAGCTGGGACCATAGGCGTGTGCCACCACGGCCAGCTAATTTTTTGGTATTTTTTTTTTAGAGACCCTGTTGTCCAGGCTAGTAAAATACTTCTATTTCTATAGGGATGATGTGGGGCACAGGAGCTTGTGGCGAATAAAGGGAAGTAAAAATGAGACAACCACCGCTAGAGGGAAAATGTACTTGCCAGCTGACATGCTAGCAATCCCATCTTAGAAGCAATCGGGGAGTAATCAGATGTTCAGACCAGGAGTCTGCTGAGCGTCTTGTGACTATATAAATGTTTTCTCGGAATCAAAGGGATTTCCTTCTCTTAGTAGCCTTCCTCTCTCAGAGGCCAAGCTGAGAAGTTTTGAAGTTTATCATGATTCTTTCTTCTGCTTCTCCTTGTCAATAACTGCTTTGCTGACTTCTTTCCAATTTCTTTCTCTAATCCCCACCAGTCCTGTACAGACACTTTGTAGCTGGTGTATGCCAATATTATGTTGAAGTTGCCGGGGACAGGCAGATTTCTGAGTTTAAGCTGCTTAAGGGTTTGCACCATCTTAACAGCAAGCAAAGGTGAGATGACTTTTGTGTACTTTGCTCAAGGTTACACAGTCAGAGTGGAAGCGGGGACTGAAAGCCAGGCTTGTGCCTTCCGAGACCTCATGCTGTCTCCCAGCATCAGTTCTGGAAAACGAAGAAAGACCATTCAGTCCATCACATCCCTGTGCCCCTTTCATCTTGCCTGACCCACCCTGGCACTGCCCCTGGAGGCACATTAAAGCGCGCCTTGGATGCCTGCTCCGGGGAGGCCTCGAGCCCCTCCCGGCTTATAATCAGCCCACTTGCTCTTTCTCTTCATCTCTCTGGGTCTTGGATTCCTGGCTGGAGTCCCTGGCTTTGATATTTGCTTTTGCTCTCCCTGGTTTGGCAACTCATCACATTCCCCTTGTGGCCTCTGTTTTTCGTTAGCCCTCTGCTCTGCTCCCTCCTCTGGGTTTCTGTCCTCCCAGGGCCTTGAGAGCACTCTCTGGTCCTGGCTTTACAGAATCCTGTGGCTGGGCCAGAGATACAGTGCCACTGAGGTGGCATTTATGGCAACAGGCACAGGATGACCCCAATCCTGCCCTTGGCCACAGTAATCAGATGTTCAGACAAACGTATGGCCTCCTACAAGGGCGATACCTGCACACAAGAGGGTGAGCAAGATGCTTCTCACGATCTTTATCAGCTAAGACCTGGACCCCACTGTGGAATTCCAGTAGGAATTCTAGGAACGCCTAGAGTCCAAACAGGCCTCATTCATCCCATAAACACGTACTAAGCACCTAGGGTGTGTTGGGCACTGTTCTATCTGCCGGGGATGCAGCAGTGAATAAAATCAAATCCCTGCCATTAAGGAGTGTGCATTCTAGTGGGGGGAGTCACACAACAAATTAAGAGCTGTGTCAGGCCTCCCATTCTGTTTCTCCCCCCCAGCCATACCCAAACTGGTCTGGGATCTGATCTCTGTGATAGAGGCAAGGCCACACACACACATTAGATCAACAGGAGTGTGAGTTGCAGAAGTGAGAGGCGGCAGTGGCTGACATCTTTAATCCCAGCACTTTGGGAGGCTGAGGCAGGAGGATCGCTTGAGTCCAGGGGTTTGAGACTAGCCTGGGAAACATAACAACACTTCATCTCTATAACAAAACAACACTACAGAGAGAGGGGACTGACCTGGCTGAGGGAGCAGCCCCAGCCTGTGTTCACTGGGACCGCAGAAAGAGCCATGTGCACAGGTGCTCACTTGTGACCAGCACCCGCTTTCTGGGCTTCAGAGCGAGGTCCCCGGAGGAGCGGCAGCACATCATCTGGGAGCTCGCTGCACATGCAAACCTCACCCCACCCACCCCAGTCCTTCCGAACCAAAATCTGCAGGGGGTTCCTGAAGTTTGAGAAGCAACAGCTAGGCCAGGTGCCCACTGACCACTCCAAGGCCGTGGTCAATCCATAATAATTCCTCCCCCATGGAGATGGAGTAGGGATATGAGTGGCATACAGAGACTTCCTTCCCTGGAAAGGTATGTATTTGGGCAGCATATTCATCACTGTTTATAAAAAGTAGTGACTTTTGCTCTGCGCTGCAGCCCCCCCCCGTAGCTGCCGCCGAGCCCGCCGCCACTGCCTCGGAGCAGAAGATGGCTGTGCCACCCATGTATGCCAATCTTGGCAAATCTGCCAGGGATGTCTTCACCAAGGGCTATGGATTTGGCTTAATAAAGCTTGATTTGGCCGGGCGCAGTGGCTCAAGCCTGTAATCCCAGCACTTTGGGAGGCCGAGGCGGGTGGATCACGAGGTCAAGAGATCGAGACCATCCTGGTCAACATGGTGAAACCCCGTCTCTACTAAAAC
>NW_016107502.1:318810-321522 GCF_001604975.1 Cebus imitator
ATCTTTTAAGGTTGTATGTCTGGGGTGCAAGTATTGCTAAACATGCTAGACCTCCAGGCTAAAGATGATTCAGCTTTAGGATGTTACCCTTTCAGAGGTACAGAAGAAACCCATCTCCAAAAAAGGTCCTTTCAGCGGTAGACTTGGGGGGATCTTGGGGACCCCTTTGAGATGCCAGGTTTCTTTTTTATCTAGTAGTGGCTGCAAGTGGAAGCTGATAATATGTAGGCACTTGGTAAATTCATATTGAGTAAATGAATGAAATTGTGATTTCCTGAGAATCGGACCTTGGTTTCCCAACCCCACTTGATGAGAGGCTCGCTGCTTGACAGTGTGTACAAACTCACCTGAATGGGACTTTTTAAGACAGATCTTCATGACCTGTTCCCACCCCAGTTCACCTCTTTTGCACCAAAAGGTCTGCAGGGTGTGGTCACTGTTTCTTTCGTGCCATTTTGGAGTGGAGAGGGTGGATGTGATGAAGCCAGTAATTCAGGACTCATTCCTTCTTGTGTTGTGTTTTTTTTGCCCTTGCACCAGAGCATGAAATAGCTTCCAACATCTCCAGCTATAAGCTTGGAAAAGTCTGTGTGATTGTAATCACATGGTGACAACACTCAGAATCTAAATTGGACGTCTGTTGTATTCTCACCACCCAATTTGTTTTTTTAGCAGTTTAATGGGTACATTTTAGAGTCTTCCATTTTGTGTGGAATTAGATCCTCCCCTTCAAATGCTGTAATTCACATCCTCCCCTTCAAATGCTGTAAAAGAAACTTGAATAAAATATTGAAACCTCAGGAAAAAAAGTAGTGACTTTTCTCTTTATAAACAAAACACCAGCAAAATAGAATGAAAGAAAATTAAATTTGAAAGAGGTGCTTCCTTTTAATTTGACTTGTAATATTTTTAACTGTCAACAATTCAACAAATAAATATCATTCTATACTTTTGTATTAGTTTATAAACTACTAAGTCACTGTCAGTTGCATTTTTAATGCCTGAGGGAAGCTTTTATGCACGGAGAGGAACAAAGTTATTTGTGTATTTTACTTATGTTTCCAGTTTATTGAAGGTGTACATTTTATTGTTATTTTCATTTTTATTTGTTTTACTTTATTTTGGGGACACAGAGTCTCTCTCTGTCACCCAGGCTGGAGCACAGTGGTATAACTATGGCTCACTGCAGCTTTCATCTGCTGGTCCCACGAGATCCTCCTGCCTCAGCCTCCCAAAATGCTGGGACCACAGGCGTGAGCCACTGCACCCAAAGTTGTAAATTTTCAAGACTAGGTTTATTAAAGTTCAACCCATATAATTCATCACTTTGCTCATAAATCTAGTATTTTTGTTACTTTGCTCATAAATCTAGTATTTCTAACATTTGCTCTTTGATTAATGCCTAGTTATCTTATAAATTCTCTAAACATTAAATGTTACTTACCAGCTTGATTAATTAAATTAGACTATTTAAACTAAATTAAGCACTTCAAACATCTAACAAGGCAGATTTGCAAATTGAACAAAATCTTAGACACTAAGCATTTAACACTAAGAATTTAAACACTATTCACAAAACATAGCCTCAATTTGTAGACCCGATTAGATTTACTGACGCATTTAACCACCAAACTTAATTTACCTAAATACTAAACTAATATCACAAGTTTAATGTCACCTGCTTTTACACTTTTCCAATACTTTTAAAAGCAACAATTTAAAAATTCCATATGTTAAAGTTGTTAGTGGTTAATTTTATGTTATTGAATTTTACCTCAACTAAAAATCAGATAAAACCCGAATCATCCCAATGTTTGCAGTAGTTCCTACCATATTCTCCCTAAAGCCATCACAAGAGTATTAATCTACATTTGTGTCCATCATCTTTTTTATTTATTTATTTATTATTATTTTTTTTAAAGACGGAGTTTCTCCATGTTGGTCAGGCTGGTCTTGAACTGCCGACCTCAGGTGATCTGCCCGCCTTGGCCTCCAAAGTGCTTGGATTACAGGCGCGAGCCACCACGTCTGGAATCTTCTTTATTTTTAAGCCTCCATCCAAAGAAAGAAAGCAGAATTAGCCTCACAGTTGGGCTGAAATGACTCAGTTGAAGATTTAGGCCTGAGATACAGTTACAGATTAGGGTGTGAGCTACGGGTTTGCAGCTGCCACAATGTTCCCGTACAGAGAGTTGCTTGGAGCCTGGACACTGGGTCTAGGCGTGGGATTTGGATGTGCCTGCTACCCTCATTTCTTCCAGGCTGGCAATTACCAGTGTGGGTAGCTTCCTTTGGTCAAATTTTGCCTGCTGCACTAACAAGATTCATAGAACTCTCACTGTTTTTCTCCCTTATTTCTTGTGTGTGTGTGTGTGTGTGTGTGTGTGTGTGTGTGTGTGTGTGTGTTTATAGACAGGGTTTCACCATGTTGGTCAGGCTGGTCTTGAAAACCTGACCTCAGGTGATCCTCCCGCCTTGGCCTCCAAAGTGCTTGGATTCCAGGTGTGAGCCACCACGCCTGGCCTATTTCTTGTTTTAAAATAACTCAGTGCATCTTTCATCCCTGGGTGTCCTTTAAATCTCATTTCCTGCCAGGTGCGGTGGCTCACGCCTGTAATCCCAGCAGTTTGGGAGGCCGAGGTAGGTGGATCATGAGGTCAAGAGATTGAGACCATCCTGGCCAACATGGTGAAACTCCGTCTCTACTAAAAA
>NW_016107502.1:323682-336350 GCF_001604975.1 Cebus imitator
AAAAAAAAAAAAAAAGACTGGACATTTTCAGGAACTCACATATACTTCTTTTAGTATAACCTGTATTCAATACCATTATGGACTCAGGTTTTTCACTACATTTTTTTTTTTTTTTAATAATCAGATGATCACAGTGTTGCCTTTTTATTTTTATTTTTAGAGATAGTGTCAGTGCAGACTTGAACATCTGAGCTCAAGGGATCCTCCTACTTTGGCGTCCCGAGTAGCTGGGACTACAGGTACGCACCACCCCAGCTGGCTAATTTTTTCATTTTTTTTTTTTTTAAAGATTGGGTTTCACCATGATGGCCAGGCTGGTCTTGAACTCCTGACCTCAGGTGATCCACCCACCTCGGCCTCCCAAAGTGCTAGGATTACAGGCGTGAGCCACTGCGCCCGGCCAATTTTTTCATTTTTTGTAGATATGGGATCTCATTATGTTGCCCAGCCTCGTCTTGAATTCCTGGCCTCCAGTGATTCTCCTGCCCCGGCCTCCCAAAGTGTGGGGATCACAGGTGTGAGCCGCCGTGTCTGGCCAGCTTTGACTTCTTATGCTGCATCTTTTTTCCTTTTAACACTACCTCAAACATTTTTGTCTTTTAACTTACACACTTCTAGCAAAGTCTACTTAGGCTGACTGTGATTTTTCTTGCACCAAGGTATGGAATCAGCTCTTCTCGGAGGAGCCCTGTTTCTCTGAGTGGTGAATGTTATTAGGTGAATGTTATGTCGGGGCACTCATGATGCGAATCACATTGTTCACCTGAGAACTGAAGGCAGGCGTCTCTGTTTCTAGTGCACTACAGTGGGACCTGCGAAATGAGTTAGAGCTGATGTGTCCAATTCAATTTCAACTCCACTAAGTCCTTTAAAAAAATACATCCTGTTATAAAAGGTTTTCTTTTTTTTCTCCCCCTTTAAACTTCCAGCGTATTATTCTTTTATTAAAAAAACTTTATACACACATAATACAATATGTTATATTATAAACATATATATTTTTCTACCTCCTTCCCCTCATATATGTATTCCAATTAAAACATTAATGAACTTTCTTATGTCATAAATGGATGTACATCTACTTAGATCCCAGACACCCTGGCCGGGGCTTCAAATGTGCCATCTTCACTTTATACTCCTTGTGTGTCTTATCAACCCTCACCCTCTGGTCGTTTTATTGACAGTCACACAATTTCATTTCACCCAACTCTATTGAATTCACGAGGCTTTGATTCCAATTTCAAAGCATGTGCATGGGCTCCCCACTCTCCCAGAGCAATCGCTGGCTTCTGACTCTTCTCTGCAGACTGGGGATCGGGGATATCATTTTCTCATTGTTTCTTCCTGTTATATTCAGGGCTCCTCTCAGACAGTCTCTGTGGATTCTCCTCAGTCACCTGCTCTTCAAAGAGCTTCTGGAGGAAATATAATTAACATGCATCTAACAAAGTTAACCTTTTTAACACATGTGTTTTTATAAGTAAGCAGATTTCTTTTTCACAGTGCATACAATGGAGAAAAGCAGAGGACGCTACCTCCATCAGCTTGTCCCCAAAGTCCAAGCCCCTCTCCTTGTCACCCAGCCCAACCTCTGGCATACCCTCATCCTCAAGTGCTCAGCATTTCTTGTCCTGACCCAGCTCCCTCCTTCCCCATGTCCCGCCTCCTCCACCATGCTGCCCTTGCATAACCAGCAAACGTCCTATATCCTCTCCCCTTCTGAAGAGGACACACCCTAAGAGGCCACTATGATCTCTGGCCCCTGGTGCTCACACCTCTATGTAATGCCCTCTCCTTGAGTACATGTGCATCTGTCACTTGCTTCTAATGAGCAGAATATGCAGCAGGGTTGGGTGTCACACTGTGATGGAGCGATGCTATATGAGACTGTCTTGTTAACAGGCTTGCCCTGGAGACTTTTTGCTGACTTGATGAAAAGAGCAGCATGTTGGAAAAGCCCACAATGTGGCTAAGAACTGAGAGCAGCTTCCAGCAGACGGCCAGCGAAGAATCAGGAAGCAAATTCTGCTGCACCCTGAGTGAGCTAAAAGCAGATTCCTCCAGTGGCGCTTCCAGATGGCAATGTGGCCACCACCCTGATTACAGCCTCCTGTGATCCTGAGCAGACAGCCCAGCTAAGCCACGCTGAGACTGACTCACAGGCCCTGTGAGATACTGTGTGTTGTTGTAAGCCTCTGAATCTGTAGTAAATTGTTCTGCAGCCATAGATAAGTATAATCTTACCCCAGCACACACTGTGTCTTCCGTAGCCCTCCTACAGTGGTGGCTATCATTTTCTCCATGCCACAGCTTAAAAGCTGGGCAATAAGGTCATTGGCTTCCTTGCTTTCCATTTCCCTTAGGCTTTTTCTGAGTCTCAGCCATATAGCTATGCCACTCTCTTCCCCTCCTGAAAGCCTCTGTTATCGACTGACCTCCAGGTCCCTCCTTCTAAGATCTCTGCATCAGTCTCACCTCCTCCTCCTCACCTGTATGCTGCTCTCATCTTAGGTCAGTTCAGCCCTGGTTTGGATGAAATTGTCAACAGTCCAACTGGACTCTCAGTTTCTTGACTTCCTCCTCCCTAAAGACTGTGTCTACTACCGCTAAGCCACCCACTTCCACAGTCACAGTTTGGGCGTTGGCACTATTGGAAGTTGAGACTTTCGAATCACTGATTATTCGCTCTCCCTTTCTCTGACAGCTGCTCCTCTCCCCCTGGCTGGCCTGTGCGGCTACCCCCACTGCAACTGTTCCCCGTCATCAGCACCTCCGATCTGTGGCTGTCTCTATTTTTCCCCACACCATCAGCTTTCTCCCTCCCCTCCCTCCTCCCTTATCATGCTTAGAGTCCACATCTCTAACAATCTTGGTTAAGCCCTAATCTTGATCCTTTGTCATTTTCTTATCCTGTGTGGCAAAATCTCCACTGTGTATGGCCTCAACTCTCTATTACTGTGCCTGCTGTCAGGCAGCCTCTGGGAAAGTCACACAATACTGCATATCAGTTTTTTTTTTGTTTTTTTTTGAGACGGAGTTTCGCTCTTGTTACCCAGACTGGAGTGCAATGGCGCGATCTCGGCTCACCGCAACCTCCGCCTCCTGGGTTCAGGCAATTCTCCTGCCTCAGCCTCCTGAGTAGCTGGGATTACAGGCACGTGCCACCATGCCCAGCTAATTTTTTGTAGTTTTAGTAGAGACGGGGTTTCACCGTGTTGACCAGGATGGTCTTGATCTCTTGACCTCATGATCCACCCGCCTCGGCCTCCCAAAGTGTTGGGATTACAGGCGTGAGCCACCGCGCCCGGCTGCATATCAGTTCTACATATATTCACGATTACTATGTCCAGAGGGGCCCTCACTACACCTGGGAAACCCTGATAAGTGTCTGATTAACTTGCTCTCCCACAGTGATTATTTCAAACCCCTGTCGATCTCCTCAAACCCCTGGCCCTTCCTTCATACCTCCACTTGCAGGTGAGCTTGTTTCTTTCTTTTTTTTCTTTGAGACAAGGTCTTCCTCTGCGGCCCAGGCTGGAGTGCAGTGGTGTGATCTTGGCTCACTGCAACCTCTGCCTCCCAGACTCAAGTGTTCTTTACATTTTGGCTTCCCAGATAGCTGGGATCACAGGCATGCACCACCATGCTCAGCAAATTTAAAAATTTTTTGTGGAGACAAGATCTTACTATATTGCTCAGGCTGGTCTCAAACTCCTGGGCTCAAGCAGTCCCCCCTCTTTAGCCTCCCAAAGTGCTGGGATTATAGGTGTGAGCCAATGTGCCTGGCTTTATCGCTTCCTTTTTCTTTCTCTTTTACAGGGAAATAGAAGCCATCAAATGAAAATTCCCATCTAGAACCTATAAACACACCTGTATTTGCTCTCTTCCCAACTTCTTTTCCCTCTGAACTAGCCTTTGCCATATTATGACAGGAAAGAAATCTGACATGGCTGACTCCATCTTGCTACTGGTCTCACAGGCTGGCTGTCTTTGCTCATTCCTGGGCATGGGCCAAGTTAACTTTGTGAGAACTTTAGTTCATAGTTTAAATGGTAACAGCTCTAAAACTAAACTGCCCTTGTAACACTAATGAAAGGCCATTGCATTAGGAGGTTGAGAAGGATCTGAGTTCTACTAAGGGGTATGCATAGTGAAACAATTGCAAGTTGTTATTACAGAGGTCACAAGATGTGCAATTTCCCCAATTAATCCTGTAAATAGCATCACTATTGTAGAATCTGATTGGCCTTTTGAGATGTCTTTCCTGGTTTTTGCATTTTTGATAATCAATGGCTCCACCTGGACTTGCCAACCAGGTGAGTCCCTACTGCTCCCCTCAAGGAACCAACTCAGCACAAGAGAACAGCTTTGACTCCTTATGTTTTCATCTCTGGTCTCCTGTCAAGACAGCTCTGCATGAATTAAATTCTTTCTCTATTGCAATTCCTCTGTCTTGATAAATTGGCTCTATCTGGGCAGTGGGCAAAAGGAACCTGTTGAGCAGCTACACCTTCTGTTGTGATACAAGTGCTGTCATAGTTTCTGCCTTAGCCAAATCCCTACCCTCACACTGTGAATTCTATGGACCCATCTGTGGACCTCTCCAAAAGCTTCTAAGTATATATTTTTTCTGTCTTATTTCTCTTTTCTTCTCCTTCTGAAATTCCAATTATGCATGTATTAGACATTTTGATATTGTTCCACAGGTCTCTGAGGCTCTGCTCTCTCTTTTTCTTTCCAGTCTTTCTTATCACTCTTTTTCGGATTGGATAACTTCCACTGATCTCTCTTCATGTTCATTTGTTCTTTCCACTGAGATGGTGTAATGGTCATTAAGCACATTCAGTTAATTTTTTGTTGATGTTTTGGGATAGGGTCTTGCTATGTTGCCCAGGTCCCAAACTCAAAGGCTCATGTCATCCTCCCACCTTAGCTTCCTGAGTAGCTGGGATACAGGTGCACTGCACTGAACACAGCCAGTGACTTTTTTATTCTATATATTTTTGTTCTAAAATTTCCATTTGGTTCTTTTTAATATTTTCTATTTTTTGGCTGTGGCTTCCTATCTGCTCATTCATTACATGTGTGTTTTTCTTTATATTCTTCAGCATAATGATAGTAGTTGCCTTAAAATCCTTGTCTGATAATTCCAGTATCCAAGTTACCTTGAGATTGCCCTCTGTTGTTTGCTTTTCCCTTGAGAATAGGTCATGTTTTCCTGTTTTTTTTTTTTTGTTTCTTTTTTGTATGCTTAGTAATTTTGGATCATATCCTGAGTATTTGAAGGTTATGTCGAGGAAGCTCTAGATTCTATTTAATTCCTCAGAAACAGGCTAATCTTTTTCTGTTAGCAGGCAATTCATTTGGTTAAACTCAAATTGGAAACTTGGTTTTACCTGTAGTGGGCAGGAGCTTGGGTGTCAGTTCATTTTTTTTTTTTTTTTTTTTGAGGTGGAGCTCACTGTCTGGAGTGCAGTGGCATGATCTCAGCTCACTGCAACCTCTGCCTCCTGAGTTTAAGTGATTCTCCTGCCTCAACCTCCCAAGTAGTTGGGACTACAGGCGAGTGCCACCACGCCCAGCTAATTTTTGTATTTTTAGTAGAGACGGGGTTTCACCATGTTGGCAAGAATGGTCTCAATTTCTTGACCTCATGATCCGATCTGCCCACCTTGGCCTCCCAAAGTGCTGGGATTACAGGCGTGAGCCACTGTGCCTGGCCTTAGTTCAGTTTTTTTATCTTTAGCTAGGCTGCCTGCAGGTTTCCCTGTTCATGTGTGGTTCAGCAGGAATGAGAGACTCGAGCAGAGTTTATATACAGAATTCTGGGTTTTTCATTTCTGGCTTTCTCCGTTCCAGGACTCACCCTTCACTCTTCAATAACTTTGATTACTCTGGGCTCCACTCTCTGGTTCCTCCCACTGTTAAGCCAGTGGGCTTCTATTGGAATTTTAGCTGTAAACAAAAACTAAAATTCTAAGCCCCCCAGCTAACTGAATGCCCTGCCATGTTGGCTGAAGGCCTTCCAAAGTAAACCTGAAAAACTAGTTTGGGCAGTGTTAGGAGTAGGTTTTAGGACAAGTCTCATTATGCCCTCTTGCCTTTGGAATTCAGGCACAACTGACCAGCATTAACATTAAACAGAGATCTTAAGACTGGCAAAAAGACTCTCTAGCAGTAGGACTCCAAATTCCAATCTTACTTCAGTAAACCATCACATGACAGATAGCAGGCTCTGGAAATTAAAGCAGAATGGCCACAAGAAACAAACCTCTCCAACACCGAACTGGGAAGGAAGGGGTGATTATTGGGCCGGGAGCAAGGTGGCATAGCTGCCTAACAGCCAAGCTCATCTAATAAAGAAAATCCCTGACAACTGTAACAATGACATGTGCAAGGGTCTTGGGCTTACAACTCTGGAAATTACATGTGAAAGGGTCTTGGCCCATGGAGTAGGCGTGGGGGTTTGATCTTGTTTAAGCAGAAACAATACCTTCTGGAAAGATTCCTCCACACCATGCCTGCGGTCTACAGGAGGGCAATTAAGGTAGCACCTGGTCTGCCAGCCTTTACTTCTCCTACTGAAATGCAGTGTGGAAGTCAAGGGGGAGGTGGTCTTAGATGCTTAGGTCTCCCTCTTCGGAATAAATGATAGTATTTTCCCCAAAAACAAATTTATTTGACATATTTAAAAATGGCCCTGCAAAGCTGTCTCTTGTGGAGGAAATCTACATTCTGTAGAGAATCCCCCCTTTTTTTTCCAGGTTTTTTTCTGACCCACGAGAGAATTAACTACAAGTTTGGTGCCATTTTAGATCTGATAAGAGACATTCACCATCTAGTCTCTCTGATGCAGTAAGAACCTTGCCAGCCTGAACAATATGGTGAAACCCCATCTCTCCAAAAATATCCCAAAATTAGCAGGGTGTTGTGGCATGTGACTGTGGTCCCAGCTACTCAGGAGGCTGAGGTGAGAGGATTGCTTGAGCCCAGGAGGCAGAAGTTGCAGTGAACCAAGAGCATATGACTGCATTCCAGAGTGGGTGACAGAGCAAGACTATATCGCAGGAAAAAAAAAAAAAAAGCCAGGCACAGTGACTCACCTCTGTAATCCCAGCACTTTGGGAGGCCAAGGTGAGTGAATTGCTTGAGCCTAAGAGTTCAAGACCAGCCTGGGCAACATGGTGGAACCCTGTCTCTACAAAAAAATTCAAAAAATAAGTTGGGTGTGGTGGTGTGCATTTGTAGTCCCAGCTACTCAGGAGGCTGAGGTGGGAGGATCACCTAAGCCTGGGAAATTGAGGCTGCAGTGAGCCATGATTGCACCACTGAACTCCAGCCTGAGTGACAGAGCAAGGCCTTGTCTAAAAAAAAAAAAAACTTTGGTCCTCACAACCCCTTATCTTAAGCCAGACACTCCCTTCTATTGATTCCAGTTCTTTAGATAATAATCAATTTCCAATCAGAAAATCTTTGAATCTACCTATGACCTGTAAGCTCCCCTCTCCCACCTTTCCAGACCAAACCAATGTGTACCTCACATGTATTGACTGATGTCTTAGGCATGAGTGGGGCAGGAAAGGGCTCCCCTACCCACTAGGAATGCCAGGTGATGATCTGGCAATGATGATCCAGTAATGATCATATTGCCTCTCTAAAAGTGACAAATGGCAGCTGGCACCAGGGAGAGGCCATTTCCTGATGGTCCACACCTGTTGCACTAAAGTGTTTACTGAATGCAGGCGCCAGGGAGAAGCAACTTCCTGGGCATGTATATTAATAGACAAAATGGCAGAGTATGACTTTCTGGGGGCACTCCACTGGAAAAGTGAAGAAAGCCTCAGATGGGTAAGCATACAACTTCCTAAACACACTGCAGTGCTGACTTCCCAAGGGAAAGGGCGATGCCGCGCATGTGGGCAGCCCACCTTAAGGGAAGAATCATGGGAAAGGGGCCAGATTATATAAAGTCCTAGGATCAGGGTTAAATACTGCACTTGACCTCGGTGCCTGCTTGGGTCTCTTCCAAGTGTACTTTCCTTTCCTTTCTTTCCTGTTCTAAAGCCTTTTTTAAAATAAACTTCCACACCGGCTCTGAAACTTGCCTCACTCTCTTTTTCTGCTTTATGCCCCTCAGTCGAATTCTTTCTTCTTTGGAGGCAAGAACTGAGATTGCCGCAGACCCGCATGGATTCGCTGCTGGTAACTCGGAGATCTTCCACCGGTAACATTGTGCCTCCCTAAAATGTGTAAAACCAAGCTGTGAGCCAGCCACCTTGGGCGCATGTTCTTAGGACCTCTTGAGACTGTATCTTGGGCCTTGGTCACTCATATTTGGTTCAGAATAAACCTCTTTAAATATTTTACAGTTTGACGCTTTCGTTGGCGTGGACATCCTGTGCTGTGCTGTGACTGTGGCCAACACAGGGAAAATCTAAGAACATGTGAACCCATTTCACGCCAGCTGCTTCTGCCACACGTCGAATCCCCTCCAAAACCTACCTACTTGGGCTTACTCTCCAGAGCCCTTAGGTAGGTAGATTTTCTGTTTGTTTGTTTATATATTTTGTCCAGAATGTATACATTTTATCTGTCGAGGATTGGTCAGCTAGACACTGATTTCTTCATACCAGAAATAGGACTCTGCCTGTGAGGTTTTTTTTTTTTTTTTTTTTTTTTTTTTTTTTTTTTTTTTTTTTTTTTTTCCTGAGACAGAGTTTCACTCTTGTTGCCCAGGCTGGAGTGCAATGGCATGATCTCGGCTCACCGCAACCTCCACCTCCCAGGTTTAAGTGATTCTCTTGCCTCAGCCTCCTGAGTAGCTGAGATTACAGGCATGTGCCACCACACCTAGCTGATTTTGTATTTTATTTTATTTTTTTAGTAGAGACGGGGTTTCTCCATGTTGGTCAGGCTGGTCTTGAACTCCCGACCTCAGGTGATCTGCCTGCATTGGCCTTCCAAAGTGCCGGGATTATAGGTGTGAGCCACCACACCTGGCCTCTGCCCATGAATTTTAAATGGGCTCAATTCTCACATAAAATTCTCCAACCCTCCCTTGATCTACAGCCTCCTTCAGCAATCTGCCTTATGTGTCTTCCCATCCACAGCCAATTTTCTTGAAAGAATAGTTTTACCATCTTTATTCCTCAGTCCCTACTCCCTTCTCAGCCCCTCCAGTACAGTCTCTGCCTTATGATAACAAACAAATGGCTTTTGCCAAGTTCCCCAGTGACCTTCAATTTACTAAATCTGATGGACGCTAATTAGCTCTCATCTTCCCTGAACTTAGCATCTTTCCCTTCACGTCTAGCCCTCTTCCACTGTTTCTTATCTCAGTTAATTACTCCGCCAACCATCCTCTTGGACTGGCCAGAAACATCATAATGAGTCTTTTTTTTTTTTCGTTGAGACAGGATTTTTCTCTGTTGCAAAGGCTGGAGTGTAGTGGCATGATCACAGCTCACTGCAGCCTTGAACTCCTGGCTCAAGTGATCCTCCCACCTCCACCTCCCAAGTAGCTGGGACCACAAGTGTATACCACCATGACTGGCTAAATTTTGTATTTTTTGTAGAGATGGGGGGGGTCTCGTTATGTCGCCCAGGCTGGTCTTGAACTCCTGGTCTCAAGACATCCTCCCATCTCAGGCTCCCAAAGTGCTAGGATTACAGGTGTGAGCCATCACACCCGGCCGATGAGTCTTTCTTGACACCTTCTTTCCCCATATTCCTTACGCTCATTGCTGATGTAAATTTCACCTTTTACATCTCTCTCTAAGTCCTATCCAGATTACTCCTTTTTCACCACCACCACCTAGACCAAGCTAACTTCCTCTTGTGCTGAGATCACTGCTAAAGCCTCCTGTATCCTTTCTGACCCCTGCCCCTCTAATTTGTTCTCCATGCTATGGCCAGAGTGATAGGCTCAAAATGCAAATCTAATCATGTCACTCTCTTATTTAAAACACTTCACGGATGACTTACTTATTTTAGGACATACACACATGCCAAAATTATTTACCTGGCCTGCCATAGGCTGAGGCTTATCTAATTATTTGTCTTTAGCTTTCAACATGATTCCCACCACTTCTACTGCAGACTTATTAACATTTCCTTTTTGGTGGGAAGTTCATGCCTGGGTTCAATGCTTTTAATAGATCAGACCTTGTATAGATGGTCGGTCTGTAGAACAGAATTTAAAGTGATTTTAAACTGTGGAATTACCCTTGATAAACACATAGGAATATTCTAAGATCAGTAAGAAAGTTGATACAGATGTAGCTGATATGACTATTACTGTTACATTTATTGATTCCAATCAACCATGCAAATTCCTCAGTTGTTACCCACATGCTCAGATAGATGGTTACATGTCCACCTGTGAGCACGTGTGTGCATGCACACACACACACACAGAGCCACTTGCAGGTAGTTCCCATGTGTTTCTGAATACTGTACATCAGGTGGACAAATGCCAACAGCTTTAGTTTTACCTGAAGACCTATTGCAGGGCATTCTGCTTTTCTTGGCTTCTGAATTTGCTCTCTGATTTCACAATGTTGCCTGTGTATTTCTGTCTTTACAGAGTGCATGCTGACCACCAGCAATCCCAGACATAGAATCTGCTCTTCTTCAGACCAAGACCTTATAAAATCTAGGTGGCACCAGACACTCTCCTACTCCAGAAGTGCAGGCTTTCCGCAGGCAATGACCCATCGCACATCACACACACTCATGCACACACTCACCCACAGAATTACCAGCACTCATTACGCTCAATGCTTTCAAATAATTTTTGTTTTTTACACTTTGGAACTTGGATTCAGCCCACTCCCATCCCCACGAGACATCTGAGGATAGCCAGGAGTCTGAAGGCCCCAATTTGAAAAACACACTAGTCTGGTATGGTCCGATGCCTGTTTTTATAAATAAAGTTTTACTGGAACACAGTCATGCTCATTTTTATTTATTTATTTATTTTTGAGATGGAGTCTTGCTCCGCTAATAGGCTGGAGTGCAGTGGCACAATTTTGGCTCACTGCAACCTCTGGCTCCTGGGTTCAAGTGACTCTCCTGCCTCAGCCTCCCCAGTAGCTGGGACTACAGGCACATGCCACCACACCCAGCTAATTTTTGTATTTTTAGTAGAGATGGGGTTTCATCATGTTGGCCAGGATGGTCTCGATCTTTTGACCTCATGATCTGCCCACCTCAGCCTCCCAAAGTGCTGGAATTACAAGTGTGAGCCACCACTCCTGGCTGCTCATTTATTTATGTACATAGATATATACATTTGAGACAGAGTCTTGCTCTGTTGCCCAGGCTGGAGTGCAGTGGCACAATCTTGGCTCACTGTAGCCTTTGCCTCCTGGGTTTAAGTGATTCTCCTGCCTCAGCCTCCTGAGTAGTTGGGATTACAGGTGCATGCCACCATGCCTAGCTAATTTTTGTATTAGAGATGGTGTTTCACCATATTGGTCAGTCTGGTCTCTAACTCCTGACCTTGTGATCTGCCCACCTTGGCCTCCCAAAGTGCTGGGATTACAGGTGTGAGCCACTGCACCAGTCCTATTTACATGTTTTTTATGACTGCTGTCCTGCTTCAATGGCAGAGCTGAGTAGTTGGGACAGAGACTGTATACTCTACAAAACTGTCTGGCTCTTTACAAACAAAATTTGCTGCTGTTGGAAACAGATACTCGGTCCGACAAAGAAAAATTAGCTCTGAGACAAAGGTTCTCTCAGCAAGGCAATTTTACTTTATGCAGAAAGGGTGCTCCTGTTAGCCATCTTGCCATGAGAGTACAACAAACAAAGGAAAAGTAGACATATTTATCCTTTATGCATTTGGGGTCGTCCTTACTGCTGTGTCTGATCTCCGTTAGCTGGAGCCAGACCTCAATCTACAACTGAGTCAAGACAAGCCTGACCAACATGGTGAAACCCTGTCTCTACTAAATCTACAAAAATTACTCAGGCGTGGTGGTGGGTGCCTATAACTCCAGCTACTCAGGAGGCTGAGGCAGGAAAACTGCTTGAACCTGGGAGGCGGAAGTTGCAGAGAGCTGAGATCACACCACTACACTCCAGCTACTCAAGCCTGGGTGAGAGTGCGAGACTCCATCTCAAAACAAACAAACAAACAAACAAACAAACAAACAAACAAACGTTCTTGAATAGGTAAAGGCAATGGAGAACAAAAGGAAAAGAGGAAGTCCAAATAAGGAAGGGACAGGAAGTTGCCTGTGAAAGAACTTAGAAAACTAATAACATAAATATCTTGGTTAAAGTACAAGGACATAGAATGTACGATGTCCCTGTGAGCATGTCTAGCACAAATATCTTGGTTAAAGCACAAGGACGTAGAATGTACTTAGTCCTTTATAGCTAACAGCTACATAGGATAGGGCTTAACAAAGAGTTACTGGTAAAAAGTAAGAAGGCTTTGAAGAAAGTTAGTCTTTAAAAGAGACTAACTTTATTATTTCTGGCTGGGTGTGGTGGCTCATGCCAGTAATCCCAGTACTTTGGGAGGCCAAGGTGGGCAGATCACAAAGTTAGGAGTTTGAGACCAGCCTGATCAACATGGTGATACGCCATCTCTACTAAAAACACAAAAATTAGCTGGGCGTGGTGGCGAGTGCCTGTAATCCCAGCTACTTGGGAGG
>NW_016107502.1:339393-342431 GCF_001604975.1 Cebus imitator
TATGTCTCAAAAATTACATGGCAGCTCTATATAACAAAGACTTAAACAAGGCCCCTGTGGTCCCCTCAATCCTGCCACCTGCCTCACTTTGAGCCTTGGAGGAGAAAGAAGGTGAAGGAAGGAGGGGCTGTTGGGATGATGTGCACCCTTTAGAAGAGGGCATTTGGAATGGAAGCAGACAGTCTGTGGTCAGGTTTCCCTGCCTGACCTTGACAACTGTGGAAGCTCTAGGGTTCGAGGTCCCTTGGTGCACCTGGTAGGTGTCAGTGACAAGTAACCACCCTACAAATTGCACAAGTAAGTGTGTTCAGGGAAGTGAGGTAGGGAAGGAACTGTTTCATCACTCTGGGATGTGCTCCTTTAAAATAGTAGCTCCAGTGTACGTTTAACTGATGGTTTATACGTTTTCTTGTCTAGTATCTTACCTTGTATTTTTTTTTTAATAAAAAAATTAAATATTTTGCTCTTTTTCTTTAAAAAAAGTACAAAAAGTAGAAACGAGGGCTCACTATGCTGCCTAGACTGGTCTCAAACGCCTGAGCTCAAGTGATCTCCTGCTGGGACTCCCAAAGTGCTGGGATTATAGGTGTGAGCCACTGTGCCCAGCCAGTGCCCTGATTGAGATGGATTCTCACTTAGTCACCCAGGCTGGAGTGCAGTGGCACTATCTCAGCTCACTGCAACCTCTACCTCCCAGGTTCGAGTGATTCTCCTGCCTCAGCCTCTAAGTAGCTGGAATTATCAGTGTGCACCACCATGCCTGGCTAATTTTTGTATGTTTAGTAGAGATGGGGTTTCATCATGTTGGCCAGGCTGGTCTTGAACTCCTGACCTCAAGTAATCTCCCCACCTCGGCCTCCCAAGGTGCTGGGATTACAGGTGTGAGCTACCATGAACAGCCTACTTTTATAGATGTGGAAACTACTATTCTGTACTGGCAGACATGAGAGCGGAACTCTTTTTTTTTTTTTTTTTAGACAAAAAAACATGAGAGTGGAACTCCTTTTTTTTTTAGACAAAAAACTCTTTTTTTTTTTTCTCATTCTGTTGCCCAGGCTGCCATAGTGCACTGGTGCGATCTCGGCTCACCTGCAACCTCAGAATTCTGGGTTCAAGCGATTCTCCTGTCTCAGTCTCTGGAGTAGCTGGGATTACGGGCATGTGCTACATGCCCGGCTAATTTTTGTATTATTAGTAGAGATATGGTTTTGCTATGTTGGCCAGGCTGGTCTCGAACTCCTGAGATCAAGTGATTCCCCTACGTCAGTCTCCCAAAGTGCTGGGATTATAGGCGTGAGCCATGTGTCCGCCTGAGAATGGAACTCTTCATACATTCTACCTCTCACTCTACCCTCACATCATCTCCATATCAGAGGGTTGGTGGAAGTCTCTTCAGGTGGAAGATTCCTCCGAAGTAACTTTGTGCATTACAGTCTGGATGGAGCAGTAGTTAAGTGTGCAGGCCCTGCAGCCAGACAACCTGGGGTCATGTCTTAGCTTAGTCATTTACTGGTGAAACGACTTGGGAGAAATTACCTGTCTGAGCCTTAGTTTCCTCATCTGTAGAAATGTCGGGATGATGATGCTACCTACCTTATGGAGTTGTGAGAATCAATAGGTTAGGACATGTAAAGTACTTAGAACTGTGCCTGGCACATAAACACTTGGTACATGTTAGCTGTTAGCTGCTTTGCAAGTCACTTAAAACCTGTGGCAGAATGTGAAGTGTTCGCAGAGCCCCGCTCCAGCAGTGTGCACTCATGCCACTAGGTGTCGCAATTCAGCAGGCACAGTCCTGAAGCTTGACTTGGGGTGGTTAGCTGGGACTTTAATTTTAGCCTATTGTCATTTTTGATTTGATTTGGTGATTTCAAGGGGATAAACTGACATGCCATCTTTTGAAGTCCTTGGGGATCCAGAAATTCCAGCAGAGTTGCTGACATCCAGACCTGGGAGGGGCTGTGTGGAGTCCTGCCTTTGTTCACAGTTAAAGTGGCATATAATTTATCATTCACACCAGGATATTTCAAGAGCGAAAGGGGGACTATCAGGAACTATGCCAGGACAAGAGGAGTAAGTAGGATGTGCCCCCAAAACTTGGATACAGCCACCCTACCCATCTAACCCAATACATGGTACTCCTCAGCATTTTTTTGAATCTGAAGGAGGGAAACTCAATGACATTTCTTCAGAAGCCTGGCATGATAAGCGGTGACCTCATGTGTTCATTAGTCCCTTCCCTAAGAGGGTCATGCCTCACTGTCAGGTTTCCTTATGTTTAGTTCTCGGTGGACATGATCAGCATGTCCACCTCACAGACCACTAGTCACCTTGGTGTCTTTTATGCTGAGTAATCCCATCTCCTCTATAGCTTTTCTTCAGAGCTTCCTTCCAGCTGTCAGCCCCTCGGAGGCACTGAGGCGTTCATCATTGAATGCCTGGTGAAGGAGGGTGAGCAGCAAAGCCATTTTCTGGGCAATTGCTGAGGAGATTCTTCTAAGGTTTCAACCATCTCTAAAAATTCAGAATCCCAATATTTCCGATATGCTTTAGTTAATTAATTTGAGACAGTCTTACTCTGTCACCCAAGCTGGAGAGCATTGGTACTCATGGTTCACTGCAGCCTTGACCTCCTGGGCTCAAGCAATCTTCTCTCTTCAGCCTCCTGCGTAGCAGCTGGGACTACAGGTGTGTGCCACCATGCCCATGCACACCTGGTTAATTTTTGTAATTTTATTAGAGATGCGGTTTTGCCATGTTGGCCAGGCTAGTCTTGAACTCCTGGGCTCAAGTGATCCACCTGCCTCGGCCTCCTAAAGTGCCAGAGTGTGAACCACTGTGCTCCACCTTTTTTTAATTTTGAGACAGAGTTTTGCTCTTGTTACCCAGCCTGGAGTGCAATGGCGCAATTTCGGCTCACCACAACCTCCGCCTCCTGGGTTCAGGCAATTCTCCTGCCTCAGCCTCCTGAGTAGCTGGGATTACAGGCACACGCCACCATGCCCAGCTGATTTTTTGTAGTTTTAGTAGAGACGGGG
>NW_016107502.1:343541-383873 GCF_001604975.1 Cebus imitator
AAAAAAAAAAAAAAACCCAAAAACCAAACAACGGCAACAACAAAAAAACCCAAAAAACATATAAAATCCAGGCCTGAAACGCGCCAGGCCAGAGGTGCCTCGCTGGAGTTTCTCCTGCCTCAGTGACCCCTCCGGCACACAGCGCCCTGTACCAGCCCTTGGAGACCGCCAGCTCCTGGGGAGGCAGGGGCTCTTTCTGCAGGAGTGTCTCGGGCAGGCTCTAACACACACCCGCGCTGTCAGCATCTCACACAGTCCGCCCCAAACACCAGGGAAGGGGTTCGTAGGTGTGGGGGTGGGATGGCGAGGCCGGGCAGCTAGGCGCGAAGCGGAGAGCTGAGGCCGGGGCCCTGACGGCCGTGGGGTGCCGTGTGGGCGCGGAGCCCGGGAGAGCGCACTGCCAGGCCCGGACCTCCCGCCCCTACCCTGGGAAGAGGCTCGTTCGCCGGAGGGGAAGGCGTGATCAAAGCACCTCCGAGGAGCTGCCGGTCGGGGCTTGCGGGCGGCGGGGTGGGGAGACGGAGGCTTCCGGAACCCCGAGAGCTCGCCCGTGCCCCGTCCCCGGGCTCCCCCACCTCTAACGCGGGGGACCCAGCCTGCGGCCGGGAAGGGCCCTGGCGCCGGCGCCCCCCTCGGCCCGGCACTCCTTCTCCGCCCAGCCTCTCCCGCCCCGCCCCCCGGCCAGCCCCGCCCCGCGGGCTCGCCATTCCCGGGCAGGCCCGGCCCTCTGTTTCCGCTGGCGGCGGTGCCGGAGCGCGAGCGGAGCTGGGACCCCGAAGTCCTGCGGGCGCGGTGAGTGCCGCCCGGCGGCGGGTGGCGGGGCGGGTCTCGCGAGCGTGCGGAGTTGCGCGGGCTCCAGCCGGCACCGGGCGGGTTGGGCGCCCCCAGGCCGGGTCGAGAAGGGGGAGCGGCCGGGGGCGCCCACGGGAGGCGGTGTGGGCAGGGCGGCGGTGGAACGAGAGGACGAGGAACGGAGGAGGCGCCGTGCGGGAAGCGGGCCGGGAAGGGGAGGATGGGTGCGTGGCCCGGGCACCGAGGGAAGTGGGGTTCTCCAGGGGAGGGCTCGGAGGAAGACCTTTGCAGAAAGGGAGACCCCCGGGGCTGGCAAGAGTTTCCAACTGTGTGGCCCAGTGCACCGATTGGGACAGTCCGTACAAGCACCCCAGAGAGGGCCAGAGGGCCTTCGGGCAGGGTTGGGATACGGCTTGCAGCCCCCCCGGCACCCACGACCACTCCCTGGGCCACTGCTGGAAGATCAGCACTCCGAGTGACAGGACTCTGGCACACCCAAAGTTGGAGATCTAGCCCATCTGTACATTCAAGTTTGGGGCTTTAAAAAACTTACTTCTGGTTTTGGAGAAAAAGATCCAAACAAGAGACTGGCTTGTTGTTGTAAGAGCAGTATTTGCTGTACTTGTACATCTTGGAACTGGAGTCTTGGATCTCCTCCCTCTTTGAAAAATATACGGGTCACTTCTTCATCTTCCCCAGATGCCTGTATTGTCTAAGGAAGCTTGGGGCAGTAGAGGATCCCCTGAGCTACGTTTTCCTCGAATCACCAAAACGGGGGTAAGAAGGCGACGGCTTACGACTCTTGGCTCAGAGGTGCAATCTCTCATTAGGTGCGGGTGCCATCTGACCTGCAGCTGTCCTTTTCCCTGGGCTGACTCAGGTATCTCCTCCTCCAGGAAGCCTTTCTGGACTAGTGGAGAAAACTGAAGACTCATGCGAGGATCCCTTATATACTTGCCAGCTCCCTTCTCTTTACTGAAAATAGCCACAGAGAATGTTGAGGATATGCTTTCCTATAGAGATAGGCTGCTAGCTTGCCATCATAAGTAATGGGGAGGGGAGGAGAGGGTTTATGGATAATTTCAAACAATGGCCTGGACAAATCATTTACGGGTATATTTAGCTAAGGAATGCAGCCAGAGAGGCAGACAGCTACACGGCTTCCTACCCTCGGCTTGGTCCTGGCGTGGCTGATGCAGCTGGGCTGTGGGTTGGAGGGAGAGGATTGGGGAAGAGTAATTCAGTTCTATTCTGACTCACTGAAGACAAGTCCCTGCATAGGTGAGAGTGGGATGTTTTTTTGTCTGGTTTAGATTTCAATATTCTGGCAGGGCTCTTTAAACCTATGAACAGATAATATTAATAATAATAACTAGTGTTGATAAAGTAATTTATAGTTGGCAAAGTGTTTTCTATGCACATTACATTAGCTGTATATAATTTTATTTAATTTATAAATAATCTTGTGAAGTTGGTTCTATTTTTTGTTTGTTTTTTTGAGACAGAGTTTCATTCTGTCCCCCAGGCTGAAGTGCAGTGGCACAATCTCAGCTCACTGCAACCTCCGCCCCCTAGGCTCAAGTGATTCACCTGTCTCAGGCTCCTTTATACCTGGGATTACAGGTGTGTGCCACCACACCCAGCTAATTTTTGTATTTTTAGCAGAGATGGGGTTTCACCATATTGGCCAGGCTGGTCTTGAACTCCTGACCTCAAGTGATCCACCTGCCTCGGCCTCCCAAAGTGTTGGGGTTACAGGCATGAGCCACTGCGCCCCGCTGAAGTTTGTTAATTTTAATTGCCTTTTTATAGGTTAGCCAAATGATGCTCAGAGAGAATAAGTATCCTATCTAAGGTCACAAAACTCTTAAGCGGAAGAAGCAAAACTTGAACTCTGGCTTCTGACCTTCCTACCTTGTGCTTTCTATTCTGCCATCTACCTCTCTGCCTTTCTTTTTTTTTTTTTTTGAGACCTAGTTTCACTCTTGTTGCCCAGGCTGGAGTGCAATGGCACAATCTCAGCTCGCTGCAACCTCCGCCACCTGGGTTCAAGCAATTCTCCTTCCTCAGCCTACCGAGTAGCTGGGACTACAGGTACCTGCCACCACACCCAGCTACTTTCTGTATTTTTAGTAGAGATGGGGTTTCACCATGGTGGCCAAGCTGGTCCTTGAACTCCTGACCTCAGGTGATCCACTGGTCTCAGCTTCCCAAAGTGCTGGAATTATAGGTGTGAGCCACTGCACATGGCCCCTTCTTCTGTTTTTTTTTTTTTAGAGACAGGGTCTTGTTTTGTTGCTCAGGCTGGAGTGCAGAGATGCAGTCAGCTCGCTGAAGCTTTGAACTCCTGGGCTCAAGTGATCCTCTCGCGTTAGCCTTCTGAGTAGCTAGGACTATAGGTGCAGGCCACCATACCCAGATAATTATTATTATTATTTTTTAAGACAAATGGATTCTTCAATCCTACAACACTAGGTAATTATTATTATTATTTTTTTGTAGAGACAGGGTTGTGCTATGTTACCCAGCCTGGTCTTGAACTCCTGGCCTCAAGCAATCCTCCTACCTTGGTCTCCCAAAGTGTTGGGATTACAGGCATGAGCCACCACGCCCAGCCCCTTTCCTCTAATGTTGAGCCTTGTCTTCACCAGGCACCACCTATTTGTACAGCTGTGGGCAGGTTAGCTCCCCTTTCCAAGTCTCTGTTTTGGTGGGATATTGGATTAGAATGTTTCTAGAGTCTTTTTCAGCATCAGATAATTAACAGTGCAAAATATTAGCAGCCAATCAATCAGGAAGTGAGCTTTATATTAAAAAAAACTAAAAACTGTGGTAAAAACACTGAATGTAAAATCTTAAGTGTACATTTTAACTATTTGTAAGTGTACGGTTCAGTAGCATTAAGTATATTTACATTGTTGTGCAACAGAGCTCCAGAAATTATCTTGCAAAACCGAAGCTCTGTATCCATGAAACAACTCTCTTTCTCCCCTCCTCCCAGCCTCTGGCAGCCACCATTCTGTCTGTTTAGTGTGTTTTATTAAGCTCCTCCTGTGTGCTTAGTAAATGCTGACCTTGAGGAATTAATCGGGAGAGTTGTGGAGAAGCAGCCTAGCTTAGGTGGGAAATTGAACTTGAGGTGGCTGGAGGGAGTGCCCCGTGTCACAAGCCTGTAACCCCAGGGCCAGCCAGTACTGTTAAGTGAAAGAGTGAGTGGGTTGGGCCTTGGGCAGGTGCCTTCACCTCCTTTAGGCTCAGCTCCCTGCTTGCAAAATGAGGATAACAATACCAAGTACTCAGGGCGTTGGGAAGGAGCCATGAGCTGATGTTTGTGAGGCGCGTAGCTTAAGCCCTCATATACAGCAGGTGTGCAGTAAATGGTGGCTGTTATTTATAACTTCGTGGAAGAGACTGAAGTAATATGCTTGGTACAAGAGAGGACAAGACTTCTTTTCTTCTACCATGAGGGCCCAGCCTGCAGTAGTTATCACCTTCACTAAGAGGGAGTGGATCTAATCCAGGTGCATTCGCCTGGCATCCAGCATCCTTCTTGTCCAGCCTCCGGCTACCTGCCTAGCCTTATTGCCACTCTTCTACCTCCGGGATCCCTTGGTTCTAGCCAGACTAATCTCCCAGGCATGCTTTGCTCATTCCTTCTTGGCCCCTTGGTCATCGTCTTCCACCTTCCTGGATAGTCCTACCGTTCTTTTCCTTTTTCAAGACCCTGGCCGCCCATCCCAAATGAACCTCTTTTTCCTGGGAACTCCTATGGCATCCTCTGTCTTCATTTCGCTCTTGGCCTTTATATACTTCCCTGGGTGGTTCTCTGGTGAACTCCACAAACAGTGTATTTGCCACATGCATCCGAGTCTGTGCTGGGCTGGATACAGTGGCTCAGGATCTGTAATCCTAGCACTTTGGGAGGCCGATGTGGGAGGATCACTTGAGCCCAGCGGCTTGAGACCACCCTGGGCAACACAGTGAGGCCTCTGTCTCTAAAAAATAATACACACACACACACACACACATAATAGCCAAGTGTGACGGTACACACCTGTGTACCTGTGATCCGAGCTACAGGTAGAAGGCTCGCTTGAGTCCAGGAATTCGAGGCTTCAGTGAGTCATGATCGTGTCACTGCATCCCAGGTTGGGTAACAGAGCAAGAACTCTGTTTCTTAAAAAAAAAAAGTCTGTGCTAAATTCTGATGCTGCAAAAATAAAAAAGATAAAAGTCCTTATCTTCATGGGCTTATAAGCCAGTAAAGAGTTAAGAAAGGGGTTCAGGCCGGGCGCGGTGGCTCACGCCTGTAATCCCAGCACTTTGGGAGGCCGAGGCGGGTGGATCACGAGGTCAAGAGATCAAGACCATCCTGGTCAACATGGTGAAACCCCGTCTCTACTAAAAATACAAAAAATTAGCTGGGCATGGTGGCGCGTGCCTGTAATCCCAGCTACTCAGGAGGCTGAGGCAGGAGAATTGCCTGAACCCAGGAGGCGGAGGTTGCGGTGAGCCGAGATCGTGCCATTGCACTCCAGCCTGGGTAACAAGAGCGAAACTCCGTCTCAAAAAAAAAAAAAAAAAAAAAAAAAAGAAAGGGGTTCAAAAGATGACAATTCAAAGGACAAGGCGAAGGCGAATGGCTTCTGGGAGCAGAATGTTAGGTGGGTTGAAACAGTTCAGTTACCTTGACTGAGGAGCACCATTTCACGCAGCAGGTGGTGGTAGACACTAACCTTGGAGGGCAGCTTGCATTTCAACAGGAGGAGGAAGGATCAGCCTGGGGCTAGGCACTGAGAAAGTTGGAGTGTGTGAATGGTACAGGCGGGCCAGGCGTGGGATGTGTGCAAGGAAGCCATGGAGGAGAGGCTGGGCAGGTAGACAACAGCTGTATTGTGGGTGGCCTCAGATCACCAGCCAAGAACTTTATCTATTTGTTCTTCCAAGAGAACTTGAGTGCTCACCATGTGCCAGCATTAAGCTGGTGCTGTGAAGACAGCCATCAACCTTGGGAGGCCCTGGGAAGTTTGCAGGTTCTGAGCAGGGGTAACAGAAGCAGGTCTGGGCTTAAGGAGGGTGAATTTGGAATCTGTAAAGAGGGGACGTCACGATAGAGAGAGTGGCTGGGCACCTGTGAGGAGCGGTGAGGAGGTAATGAACCTGAGACATTTTGGAAGTAGGATCAGGATCATTTGTAACTTGATTGGATGGGGAGGTGAGGAAAGGATGAAGGTGAAGGGGGATTGAAGCTGATTCTGTGCTGGGTGACCTTGAAAATGTAATGCCATTTGCTGTTTCCAGTAGGTATTGTTTCTCCAACTAGATTGGGAGCCCCTTCAGGACATGGATTCTAACTTCCTCCGACGTTCTCCTTGACCCTGAACTCACTGCTGTGAGGCACAGAGCAGAGTAGGCACAGTGGACCCCTCACGATCTCAGTGAATCTTGCACTTTCTAGCATCCCAAATTTGTATCCATAGCAGTGTTTGTTCATGGGCCTGGCTTTCTCCGGAGTCATGTTTCTGCAGAATCAAATATTTCCTGTATATATCCTCACACCCCAAGTTAACTGCTTTTTCAGTTTCTGCTTAAGTTTTATTTCTCACTTGATGGCCATTTTCCACAGGGTTTTTATTGCTCCATAAGAGTAACTTTGAATGTGGTAGAGATGAACACAACACGGTGGCCCGTTCCTTCATGTTGGCCACATAGTGTGTGTGATTCAAACACTTCTCAGTAAGGTTATACTTTTACATATCTTGAAACTTTGGGTCACTTGTGAGTGGCCAAAATTGTAATATTAAATCCTTCGATGACAAAGGTCTACTCCAGGGATAACAAATACATGGTGGGGATCCTGTTCCTTCTGTAACTGCTCATGGCAGACATCACCAATCAATTGCAGATGTCTTTCCTGCTGGGCCACGGCATGGGTTCTGCTCATAATGCCTTGGGTACCCACTTCCGACTGAGTAGCATTAACACACTGCCTTCCTGTGCCATTTCTGGCCTTCTCTGTTTGTTGAGTGAGCAGTTTCTTGATTGGGGACTGCTGCCCCAAAGAGTGGTCCTTGATGGACAGAATTCACCCTAGAGTGGCTTCATACCAAAGTGATGACCTAATTTTTTGCCTTCCTGCAGAAATATCCTGGAACCTTCTTTTATTTGTCAGCAGCCAACGTGTTTTCAGGAAGTTCAGAGAGAACAGGTCAGTGTTGGTCTGGGCCATTGTGGGGCAGAACCTCTGAATGCCTGTGTGTTATAAACTCATCTGAAGTCAAGGTCTTTCTTGTCCTTTAACTGTGGGTTGGGGAGGATAGAAGAGGATGCTGACATTTTCTAGTTGTCCTTCTGCCCTGACTCCTGGCTTTGATTTTCTAAGCTCCTGAAATTGGGCTTTGGGGGCCAGGCAAGAATTATCTCCTCCCCACTGTTTCTGACTGGTGGCTGATGGCACTCTTGGATTCTTTCTTGGCCCCCTATTTGTGTGGAGGAAGCCTAGGGAGAAGCCTGTAACTTCCTGCTTCCTGACTCCTCCCAGGCTCGAGAGCCAGGGTGGAGGGGCCTCCCACAACAGGCCAGAGAGAAGCTGTAGGAGTCTTGGCCAATCGTCAGTGCCTCCATTTTGCTATACCCACCGCCCTCTGCCAGGACCTTTACAAGGTCCTCTTCTCTCCTCCTCCAGGCTCCTGAGGGTCTTGCTGATGGTTTATTCATTGTTCCCGGCACTTGTGCATCAAGGACCCCACTGTGCCAGACTACATAGCAGGCAGCCAGCCAGACAGCGGGGGTGGACGGTGCTGATTCAGGTTCCCTTGGGGTGCTGTTTACTGACCTGGGCCTTTTTATGTTTTAAGTTATGTGTGTTTTCTCCTGCGGCTTCTCCCTGCTGGGTGATTTGTAAAATCTTACCTTCCCTGAAGCCAGTGGTGTGGTTGGTGGAGCAGGGAGAAGATGCGGAATGCTTCTGGCTGGTGGCTCATCTTGCCAAACGTTCTCTTGTCTGTGAGTTCCAGCAGGGATTATTTGGTGGCCCAAGAGTGGCCAGGAACCTCTTATTGTCCTGCCATGCCTTGCCCCTTATACTTAGGATTGCCAGTATTCCTACTTGTCATCATCATCAGACTCAGTTTTAGACCCTTTACAAATGTCCCCAACCAATTTAACTTCAGATGAAGTTAAAATTTAAATCTCATTTAACTTTCGCAGAGGCCCCGTGGGGTAGCTGTCATGTCCTCTTACTTTACCAGCAGCAGCAGCAGCAGCAAAGGCCGACAGAGTGTTAGCTGGAGCCGGGGCTCCAGCCCAGGTGCTGTGACAGTGCAGTGCCTGCCTTTCCTGCAGATCCGCGGCTGTTCTTAACTGACTCTGGGAATCTGCTCCGGGTCCCTCCCTGAGCCTCCTTGCAGCAGGAATGCCTGAGATCCCGTTTTAAGTCCTCCTCCCACCTCCCTGGGGCCCAGATGGGTGTCTGCTTACATTCTTGCAGCTCTGGGATTTGAGGCACCGCCTATCACTGGATGGTGCAGTGCAGCCAGGCACATGGGCTTGGGGGGAGGAAAGTTAGTTTGGTGAAGACCAGGCAGCAGCCGTGGCTCACACCTGGAATCCCTGCACTTTGGGGTTGTGAGGGAAGTGAGCTGGGGTGGGAGGGCTGAGGCAGAAGTTGAAGATCAGACTGGGCAATATAGTGAAACTCTGTCCCTATTTTAAAAAAAAAAAGATCGGGTGGCAGAGGGAAGGACTTGAGGACAAGGGAATGACTGTCCTGCTGTGTGGCATGTCTGCCCTATCACATCCTATGGGGCCTGTTCCTGGTGGGCCCTGCCAGACAGAACTTGGTGAGGAGCTCCCCGGGAGGCCTACTTGGCTTTGGGGAGACACAGCCCCTGAAATTACCAGCTGTGTCTATCCAGATGACCGTCTTCCTTCGGTGCATCTGCATTGAAACCCAAGTGAGGGAGACATGAGTGGAGGCCTCAGCAGACAGGACGTTGATCCTCTTTGATGGCTGTGGCTCCAGGGGGCTTTGGTTTTGCCATTTCTTGTTATGCTCTAGAGCCATGCTCTGGGATATTGACCAGTTCTGAGATGGGAGGTTCTCGTCTTGGCCCCTGCTCCTACCTCTAACAGTTGTGCGACCTTGGGCAAGTTGATTGCTTTCTTCAAGCCAGTTTCTTCACCTGAAAAGTGGCAGGCTGGGTGACCCATTGCTAAGGTGCCTTCTGGCTCTGCTGGAGGTGGTTTCTGAGGTGGCATGAGTTGGCATGCCTGGGTTTTGGCTTCCAGTCCCGGGCCTGGCTTCTGCTTCTGTCTAGTGCCTTCTCGGCCTCTGGCCTGGAGGTGAATGGAGGAGGAAAGAGTCAAGTTAATGAGTAAACTGGAGGTGCTGAATTCTGATGGGAGTCGGACTGGGGGTGGAGGTTGTTTGCGGAGATGGTCCCCTGCCCCGTGAGTGGAGAGTGGCAGGGTCCTGCTGCCTGACTTCTGTCCTGTACTGACAGCTCTGCTGCTGCTTTGGTTTTAACTCTCTTCATGCCCCTGCCTGAGGCAGCAAGGAGTAAGCCTCCATTGCTGGACTCCAGCCCTGCAGGTTAATCATTTCAACTCCAGTCATAGCCACAGCATAACGAAATGAGAATATCTGCCTGGAGCAGGTCAGTTTCCAAACCTTCTCCTTGCTCTCAAACCAAAAACAGAACCAGAGTCTCAGCCTGAACCAGGAGGGGGCTCTTCAGAATGGGAAGGAGACTGAAGAACCCCTTTGCTGGCATCCGGAGTTGGGAGCAGGATCCTCCGTGCATTTCAGCCCACACTTTGGAGCCAAATGTAGACTTTTTTTTTTTTGCCTGTCCATTGTTTAGTATTATCTGTGCTTCGATTTACCACACCCCTTCCTCCCTTTGTTTTCCCACATGCTCCCTTACGGTGGATGGCTGGAAATTGATGATACTATGAATATTCACTCACTTTCTGAGAGTCTTATGACCATTTCTACTTTCAATGGTCAGCATTTTTTTACAACACCTGATCTTGTGATGGGAACAGGAAAGGATGGGGTGGGGAGCAGTCCAGGGGGTCTGAAGAGTCAGGAAGCTCAGTAGGTGCCCCCTGGAGTCCCCCCACCTGCTGGGAAGGCTTTGCTGTTATTGCAGGAAGGCTGCAGGGTCTTGGTCTTGTGGTCTTTGGGATACAGGATCTTGATGAGGCCTTGGCCTTGGCCTTAGTGGCTTAGGGCTGCTGCTAACTCTTACAGCACCTTTGTGCAAATTTGATAAATGGCCCTTCTTCAGGTTACAAGCGAAAATTAAACTGAAAATATTATTGTACAGCCAGAAAAAAGTCCAACTGTGTCTGAGGCAACCCCCTTGAGCCCTGGTAGGCAGTGACCTTGGCTGTGTGCACACTGGCAGGCAGACCTCCTCCAATCATGGGGTGCACATATTTCTGGGAACACACACAGTCTGGTCCCTCCCCTTGCAATGTGGGGAGTGTGTCAGGTTCAGAGTCAGGGAGAGGGCCGCTGAGGACAGTGAACAGGTGAGGGAGGTGAGCTGGAGTGGGAGGAATGCTCAAAGCAAGGTTGAAACAAGGTGCGGCCATGCACGTGTGTGTATTAGTGACCATGTGCATGCTTGCCTTACATGTGTGTGTTGGGTGTGCTTGCATGGGTTTGGGTGGGAGGATGCTCTGTATTGTTTCAGCACTTAGTGGAGTAGCCCACGTGTGCATCTCAATGGATCAGTATAGGCTAGACACAGTGGCTCACACCCGTAATCCCAGCACTTTGGGAGGCCAAGGTGGGAACATTGCTTGAGACCAGCCTGGACAACATAGTGAGACCTCGTCTCTAATAAGAATAGAAAAAAAATTAGTCAGGTGTAGTAATGCGTGCCTGTAGTCCCAGCTACTCGGGAGGCTGAGGCAGGAAGATTGCTTGAGCCCAGAAAGTTGAGGCTGCGGTGAGCCATGATCGCACCACTGCATTCCAGCCTAGGTGACAGAGTGAGACCCTGTCTCAGGAAAAAAAAGGGCCGGGCATGGTGGCTCACACCTGTAATCCCAGCACTTTGGGAGGTCTAGGCAGGTGGATCATGAGGTCAGGAGTTTGAGAGCAGCCTGGCCAATATGGTGAAATCCCATCTTTACTAAAGATACACAATTAGCTGGGTGTGGTGGTATGCATCAGGTACTCAGAAGGCTGAGGCAGGAGAATTGCTTGAACCCGGGAGGTGGAGGTGGCAGGGAGCCGAGATCAGCTACTGCACTCCAGCCTGGGCAACAGAGCAAGACTCCATCTCAGGAAAAAAAAAAAAAAGTCAGTATAAACCTGTGATGTGAGTGCCTTCCCCTTAGAGGGGAGGGTAAAACCTGGATGCAGTACCTGGGAACCGTGCTGACAGCCTCTCCCCTGGCTACCTGCCAGTGTGGAGACTGAGGCTTTCGGGCCCAGAACTCTCCGACAAGCCCTGGGGGTGGTGGTGCCAGGCACAGTTGGAGAAGATCCTGCCTCAGCAAGTCCCCAGGCCCCTCTCTGGGCCAGGCCCTGCAGGAGGGCTCAGAGGGGCAGGGCGCCCAGCTGAGTTTGAATGAGCTATGTCTTTCCGGGTGTATGAACATGCAGAATGACATGTTTTGTTTTAGAGAAAATGAGGTAGAGGTCTGGGCTTGCAATTTTCCAGTTGTCTTAATCCTGGGAGATTCTAAACATCTTTGTTTAAAAACTGGACATACGGATTGCAGAGACCTGAGCCACTGGGTCCCCCAGGAAAGCAATTAGGTTTGAAGCCAGTGTTTGGATTTGTTCGACCATTTTGAGTCCTGTCTGTGGCAGGTGGGACCTGGGAGTGCTTACAGCATCACCCATGGTGTGAGTCACTCCAAATTAGCAGCCATTTCAAATTAGCTTCCACTGACTTGCTGGTGGGGATGGGTGGGGCTGGGGGGAAAGCCCCAGGCCTGGCTGTCACCCATCATCCAGGCTGTGGGCAGCGGAGAGGGGAGGGGACTGGAACAACCTGTCTTGGCTCTGCCTGCCTCCACTGTTGGCCAGAGAAGCTGGAGCTGGTGGTGGCCTGTGTCTGTAAAGGTCTCTTGGACGGAGCAGTTTGTGCCCGTAATGCCGAGAGAAGAACACTGGAAACCTTGCAATTCAGGACAGGGTTGGTGGAACTTTTGGCATCCATGGGGAAACTCAGGGATATCAGGCTGGACCTTCAGGGAGGGCTGGGATTTAGGGAGGGAAGAGAAGGGTCTCTGAGGGGTTGTGGTGCTGCCTGGGAGCTTGGTTGGGGTGGGAACAGGTGTGGCCCACAGGAGAGGGTGAGCTCTTCCCTCTGGGGTACTTGGCATGCTGCTCAGAGCAGCTCAGATGCAGAAGGCTGGTGTTGGGAGCCAGTGTTGGTCTTTGAACAGTGGAGTGACAGACTGAAAAGGGACATTATAGGAAAAATTAGTTTGTAGCAGAATTCAAGGTGAATATTTTTTAAAAAGCATCCTTTTGCCTTGGTGTTGTAGCTCATGCCTATATTCCCAGCACTCTAGGGGGCCAAGGTGGGAGGATCAGTTGAGCTCAGGAGTTTGAGAACAGCCTGGGCAACATAGCAAGACCCTGACTCTACAAAAAATTAAAAAATGTAGCCAGGCATGCCTCCCTGTAGTCCCAGCCACTCAGGAGGCTGAGGTGGGACGGTTGCTTGAGCCCAGGAGTCTGAGGCTATGGTGAGCTATGATCACCAACAGAGTGAGATTCTGTCTCTAAATAAATAAATAAATAAGCATCCTTTTTTGTTGCAAAATAATAAAAACTCATTATAATATCCAAACATTACATAAATCGTAGAAAAGGAAAATCTCCCCTAATCCTACCCATCAGAGATAATCACTGTTAATACTTTGGTTTGTAGTCTTTCCAGATAATTTCTGTGATAGACTAGCATCCAGCCCTTCACCTATTTATCTTCTCCATTTCCATAAATAGAATTGTATTCAACTTACTGTTTTGCCCCTTCACGTCAGTGCATTCAGACCAACCTCATTCTTTTCCATAGCTGCACAGACTTGCTGAATAGATTGTTCCATTCATTACTGAGATCTATGCTGCATAATAGACCACCCCAAAATGTAGTGGATTAACACAAACATCATTTCTTTTGCTTCTAGTTTTGTAGGTTAGCCTTTTGGGCTGGTCTCTGTGGCTTCGCCTGGGCTTATTAATGTGGTAGCAGTCAGCTGGTGGCTTTGCAGGGCCTGGACAGTCCAAGGGAGCTTCATTTCATTTATCTGGTGGTTGGTGCTGGCTGTCATCTGGGCTTCTCCCCTGCCTCATGGTTTCTCACTGTCAAGGAAACTAGCCTTTCAGGTGAAAACCATCTACAAGCCTTCTTAAGGTCTAGGCTCTGAGGCCTCATACACACCATTCAGGTGAAAACAATCCGAAATCTACACGCCCTCTTAAAGTCTAGGCTTTGAAGCTGCACACACCATGCAGGTGAAAAGAATCTGCAATCTACAAGATCTCTTAAGGTCTAGGGTTTGAAGCCTCACACAGTGTCTGTTGACTGCTGATAAAAGCAAGTCTTGGGACCAGCAGAACTCCAGGGGTGGGCAGATTCTACCTCTTGGTGGGATGGCTGGCCTCAGCACCGGAAAGGTATGTATGTTCCAGGTGAGGAGGATGTGGACGTACAGTCCCTCCCTGTCCCCAGAAACATGAGGAATAGACCCCACAGATCTTTGGAAGATAGTGCAAACTCCTTCTCCCAGCTCACTGTTCACCCCTAGATCGGTCATCCAGGGAAACTGGCAAACACTTGATCTTCATGTTGGGTGTCCTTTGAAGTGGAGTCAGTGTATTGTGCATGTGGCTAGTGCTGGCAGAGGTTTGGGCTTTGTAGTAGACGGTGTCTCCTGCCCTTTGGCTTCAAGAGCTGCAGAAGTTGAACCTTCCTGCCCTCTGCAAGCTGCCAAGAGCTTGTCTTCTTGGTACTCCCTGCTAATTTTCTTTTCTTTTTTTTTCCTATTTTTAAAATTATATTTTAAGTTCTGGGTACGTGAGCAGATCGTGCAGGTTTGTTTTGTTATGTAGGTATACGCATGCCATGGTGGTCTGCTCCCTGCATCACCCCACTAACCCCGTCACCTACCTTAGGTATTTCTCCTAACGTTATCCGTTGAGGAATCGCCACACTGTCTTCCACAATGGTTGAACTAATTTATACTCCCACCAACCGTGTAAAAGTGTTCCTATTTCTCCACATCCTCTTCAGCATCTGTTGTCTCCAGATTTTTTAATGATCACCATTCTAACTGGCGTGAGATGGTATCTCAGTGTGGTTTTGATTTGCATTTCTCTAATGACCCGTGATGATGAGCTTTTTTTCATATGTTTGTTGGCTGCATAAATGTCTTCTTTTGAAAAGTGTTTGTTATATCCTTCGCCCACTTTTTGATGGGGTTGCTTTTTTTCTTGTAAATGTGTTTAAGTTCTTTGTAGATTGTGGTTATCAGCCCTTTGTCAGATGGGTAGATTGCAAAAAAATTTTCTCCCATTCTGTTGGTTGCCGGTTTACTCTAATGATAGTTTCTTTTGCTGTGCAGAAGCTCTTAGGTTTAATTAGATCCCATTTGTCTATTTTGGCTTTTGTTCCCATTGCTTTTGGTGTTCCTGTTAATTTTCATGGCATCTCTGAAAAATGTTAGTGAGCAACAGGTCTTTAACTAAGCCCGTCCGGCCTTCCAGGCCCAGGCCTCTGCTGGGATTTTATTCATTAATTTGCCCAACAACTATGTTCCAGGATTCCTCCCCTTCCCCTCATAACCTCGGATGTGAAATAAGAGGGCCCAGGCCTATGTGATTCACAGACGTCACTTTTCCTTCTTAGGCAACTCACAATGGACTTGATATTGTGACTTCCCACAAGGTGTTCGTTTTTACATTTAGTTTTCTCATCACCTGCCTTAGTGGCCCTTCCCTTCCTGTGAAATGTCACCAATGGCAGGGAGGCAGGAGGAGGCAGTGGAAGAGCCAGTGATGGGTCATTAATGAATCCCCAAATCCCAGCTTAGAGGATGCTGCACTGGAACTGCCGGTGGAAAAGTTCTCCCCAGCGCCGATCATTCATCAAACTTACCTCTCCCTGGAGATGTGAGGCTGGACCTGATGAAATGCACTTTCCTGTGCAGCAGTGTTCTTTTGCCTGTCAATTGCTGGGTGGTTTGTGCATTCATCAAATAAGAACAAAGGCAGAGTGGGCTTTTGAGTTTGAAAACCCTTGGTGTTTTATTGTCTCCTTGCTGCTTCTCAGCAGCTTTTGGTAAAGAAATGTTTTGTGGCTGAAAAGGTTCACTGTGAAAGCATCCTGCACCCCCACAACTCAGCCTCTGGGCTGGCCTCCTCAACTGTGCTGTGGGAGAGGAGTTGCTGAAGGCTGTGATGGGGAAGGGAGCACGGCCTGGCACCACAGCACCCTTAGGAGCTCCCCAGTCCATCTGGGTGACTTGTGGGTGTCAGCATTGCACTCCTGTTGCAGGGTTAATGAGCTGATCAGCTCACAGGTTTCATATTAATCAGTGCTCAGTGTTGACAAAAACATGCAATGCTGACTCTATAAACCTTTGAGAAATCTGGCATCACAGACAAGAAAAGAAACCTCAGCAATTGCCTTTGGCCAAAGAATTGGAAAAAACTGGATGGAGCTCCTCAGCCTGATCCAACTGGGGGTTTACTAGCTTGAGGCCAGTAGCAGGTAAATTCCCCAGAAGCAGAGACCTGTGAGGCCCTCTCCTGACTCCTTACTTCCCTGCTCAGGTCCCCACCCCATCCCACCCCTCTGTTACTGGTTCTCTAAGGCTGAGAGGATGGATTTGACTCCCGCTTGCTCAAGTCATACTGTCAGTGACTCAGTAAGTCGTTATTGGGCACTTTGATTCCTCAAGGGTCTCAGGTGTCTTTTGGCTCAGGTCCTATGTGTGATAAGAGAGCTTTAGCCAAGTGTAGAGTTAGGTCAGTCCCTAGCTCTTTTTGCTTATGGCTACAAATGTCTATTTCTGTTTTACCCAATTCCCTCATAGCTCCCAAGAGCCCAGTCCTGCAGCACCTATAACACCCAGCAGTGGGCTCTGAAGGCAGCAAGCCAAGGAGGAAGGGATAAGATTGCTATAGATGCAGCCAGAGCTTTCCGTGGAGGACCCAGAGGAGATGCCTGCCTTCACCCAGCAGGAAGCTCTCACTGCTGTATGGTCACAACTAATTTGACGTTAAAAATGACAACATCCACTTTCATCATCCACCTTACCCACTGCTTATCTAAATGAGTCTTGGTTGTTGGGCACATTGGATGTCCTGTAAGGATAAGGTCCTTCCCCGAGGATGCTCAGTAGACTCCCTGGGCTCTGAGGCTGGTTCTTCAGGAGCACAGTAGTGACATCTCTGGAGCAGGTATGTGACTTTCCCAGAGGGGCCAACCTTGGCTGGCTGAGAGGGAGGTTAGAAATGAGTAGGCAGGCCTCCCTGCCACCACACCCAGGGCTGGGGTAACTGGCGAGTGCTTAGAGCCTGCTGTTGACCTGGACGCTGCAGGCTGGGCCTCTCCCTGCAAGGGGCTCACATCCTGATGTTCAGATTGAACCCGGAACATGGGAAGCATTCAGTCCTGGAGTTGACCTGAATCATACACACTGTCTTCTCTGGGAATACCTTTGGGCTGGTGGCCTTTGGGATGCTGACACTAATTGCAGGACACACTTGTGCCAAGAAGGGAAGCCACAGAATTGCCCTAGTTCTAGAAGATGGACTGGCAGTGTGGTTTCCTGGGTCCACCGTGCAGGTGGCTTTGGTTGTTCTATGCCCATCAGCTGAAGTAGATGGATTTGACTCTGTCTTTGGGGCGAGGAGTGGGGGCAGTAGGGATCTTGAGTGTGAGCCCTATCCTGATTCTGGGGCAAGGGAGAAGGTAAATTTGACTACAGGGAGAAAATTGGAGAGGCAGGGTGTGGTCTCCAGCTCACCTGTAAAAGCTGGTGCGTCTCTGAGTGCCCTCAGGGCAGTGGGGAGGGCATCAGCTACAGATCCTGATCCTGCTGCAGAAGGTGGATGGGGCTGGAGGCTGCCTCATGCCACCCCCAACCCAGCCACGAGTTTCTGTTGCAGGGAACAGAGTGCGGATCTAACAGATCCCCCATTAGAAGAGTGCCTGACGCAGAGTAGGCCTTAACAGATATTTGTTGATGGAAGATAGGAAGGGGATAGTGAGTTACAGCTATGGAGAGAAACTCAGCTGGGCCAATCACAGTTGGAGGGATTGAGGGAGAGACCCCCCCCCCCACCTTAAAATGCCTCTTCACTAGCTTGGCCAGGTGGCAGAACTCCTGCCATTAGATGTTTGTTGTTTTGGAGGCTCTTTGGTTTTCAGGAGTCTTCACTTGATTTGCTTTGTTTTATTGTTTATTTGTATTTATTTATTTATTTATTTTGAGACAGGGTCTCACTCTGTTATGTATGCTGGCATGTAGTAGTGCAATAATAGCTCACTGCACCCTCCAACTCCTGGTATCAAGCAGTCCTCCTGCCCCAGCCTCCTGGGTAGCTGGGACCACAGGTGTGTACTATCATGCCTGACTAATTATTATTTATTTGCACAGATGGGGGTCTGACTGTGTTGCCCAGGCTGGTCTCGAACTCCTGGCCTTAAGAGATTCTTCTGCTTCCGCCTCCCAAAGTGTTGGGATTACAGGCATGAGTGAGCCACCACGCCCAGCCTAGGAGTCTTCTCTTAAAATGCCACAGCCTCTTGGAGAGGTATCCTGTTTCCCGAAGTGGCAGTAGCTCTGCATGGCCTTTTGAGATGAAATCTAAGAGATAGGGTGAAGCCACTCCCAGATTCCTGCTTTCTTTCCGAACCTTGCCCAACATTGCCTCTAGAGGAGTAATTCCCAAACGTTTTCCTTCTGTGGAAACTGCAGCAGAGTAGAAGACTCCAGGGACCTCCCCAGGCCCCTCCAAGAAAATTACCGCCAAGCAGTCCTCATAGACATTCATAGGATGATGGCATGGCTTTAAAGAAACACCTAAGAAGAGAATCTCTGTTTTTTGGGTGGTTGCTTTAAATCAGTTATCTTGTTTTTTATGTGTGTTTTTTTTTGAGACAGAGTTTCGCTCTTGTTGCCCAGGCTGGAGTGTAATTGTGTGATCTCGGCTCACGGCAACCTCCACCTCCTGGGTTCAAGCAATTCTCCTCCTTCAGCCTCCTGAGTAGCTGGGGTTACAGGCATGTGTCACTATGCCTGGGTAATTTTGTATTTTTAGTAGAGACGAGGTTTCTCCCTGTTGGTCAGGAGGGTCTCGAACTCCCAACCTCAGTTAATCCACCCGCCTTGGCCTTCCAAAGTGCTGCGATTACAGGCGTGAGCCACTGTGCCTGGCCAAAATCAATTATCTTTAATACATTATTGATTCATGTCAGCAACTAAAACATAGATACTGCAGCGTCCTAAACCCAGTGCTGTAGGGACTGGTCTGTGCACCCTGATGTTTCTGAGACCTTGCAGCTGCCTCCACTCCCAATTCCCCATGACTCCAGGGTCTGCGCTGCCTGTCAGAGAGCTGACTTACGGGCCTGGGACTTGTGCGGTCCTCCCTGATGTTCTCATAGGCAGGGGGATTTCTAACGTCTCCCCAAAGTATCTCTTGTACGCTGTCTCCCTGTTCCTCCTGAAGAGCAGAGGCCTTGGTTTTCTGTTCATTGGTGCTTTCACTGTTTTCTCATTGCCTGGCACCTGCTGGACACACAATTTTATTTATTTATTTATTTATTTATTTATTTATTTATTTATTTTTAGACAGAGTCTTGCTCTGTCTTCAGGCACCAGGCTGGAGTGCAGTGGCGTGACCTTGGCTCACCGCGACCTCTACCTTCTGGGTTCAAGAAATTCTCCTGCTTCAGTGTCCTGAGTAGCTGGGACTACAGGCATGCACTACCACGCCCAGCTAATTTTTGTATTTTTTTAGTACAGTTGGAGTTTCACCATGTTGGCCAGGACGGCCTCGATCTCTTGACCTCGTGATCCGCCCACCTCAGCCTCCCAAAGTGCTAGGATTACAGGCATGAGCCACCACGCCCAGCCCACACAGATATTTTTTGAGTGAATGAACACTGTACTTGTGATCTGAGAGCTGTGCTCCTAACCTCGTCCATTTCCTCAGCACACTTAGAACACTTGTTTGCTTCATATCATGGGGGTTTTAAACATCTCAGGAGAGGTGGTGAAGATCTTTCTTAAGTCAGGAGCTCCTTGTGAAAGTGTCCATGGCTCTGGGAGGGGAGTTATGCTGCCCTTCCCAAAGGAGGTGGTGAGGATGTTGAATTTCTGCTCAGAATTTCACAGCTGAGGATACTGAGGCTGCCTTTCCTTGGGTGTCTGGGCAGTGGAGCAGAGGAGGCTAGAGCCAGGCTTTCTGGATTATGACCCAGATTCTGTCGTTTCTCTTCCCCTCCCATGCTTGCCTTTGTCTTTGTCAGCTCCATCCAGGGGCACCTCAGAGCTCCCAGTGGAGTGTGTGGGCAGCTTTGGAGGAAAACATGCACCAGAAATGGCCAAATTCATGAGGACTTGAGAGAGGCACGTGTGGGGCTATTTTGGGTTTGGTGGTCTGGGCTCAGAGCTCTCTGGCATTCCTGGCCACTGGCTTCTGAGAATTGACCAGAATGGAAGGATGATAAAAATCAAGGCTCCAGGAACAGCCTAAGAATTTGCTCATTCTTAACCTCTGGGAGGAGTTGCCTCCCAGCCCAGAACCCACAAAGAGGATGGGGCTGAGGGGAGGGGACTATGGTAGGGAGGGGGCAGGGGAAGAGAGGGAAAGTTCAAGACGATTTCCTCTTCCTCTTCTGTGACTTCCTGGAGGAGGGATGGCAAGTACAGTGATGGCCCAGGGCCAATCTGATACAGAGCAGGACTTAGAGCCCAGAGGAATGCCCCCCCCATCCATGCCTCTGGGGGAGTTGCCTGGCAACAACCACGGGCTGGGATGGTGCGTCAGACTGTTTGTCTCTCCAATGTCTCTTTCAATTTCTCTGTCCTTCTCTCACATCAGGCTAGGGACAGGTCTGGCCTCAAATCCTTGGGGAGCCCTCATCCCTTCCTCCCTTCCCCAGAGTCGATCAGAGAAGCACCTTTCTTTCAGTGCACATGAGGGAGACGTGTGTGAGCACTTCCTCCGTGGAAGTTGAGGAGCTCAGTGATGCCACGACCTGTCTTTGCCCCTGAGGAGCTAGTGTGGACGTGTGGAGACACACACGTGTAGATGTGCACGGATGCAAGATGTCGGCCAGAGCGGTGCAGAGTGCCAGAGTGCAGCCGGCTGTGACCAGCAGAGCCGGTCAGTGGGAAGAGCCTCCCGCTGGGAGTCAGGGCCCCCAGCTGGCCTGGGGCAAGTCATGTCATTTCTTGGTGCCTCAGATTTTTTCCATCTGTCAAGTGAGGAGTTTATGATCCCTGAAGTCCTTTCTGGCTCAAGAGTTACCTGATTCCAGGAGTTTCAGGGAGAAAACCCTTAAAAAAGGGTAGAATGTTTTCGTTGCCGCTGTCTTTGTTCCAAATGGGGTCCACCTATGGACCCGTCTCAGCTGGGTTGTTCCCATGAAGAGGGGGCAGGCTGAGGGCTCAGCTGTTACACTTGGATCTCAGACCTTGCTTCTGTTCTCCGGACCCTCCTGTTAGGAAAACTGCCAAGTTTGCCTTTCAGTTCAGAAAATCAGTTGCAGCTGTCTAGAACAAGGTGGTTCATCCTTGGTGTGCAAGTGAGGGCTGAGTGACTGCATGAGACCCACAGAGCCTGCTGGGGACAGACTTCTGCTCCCATCCAGCCTCATTGTTATCCACTGAGTCACTTTTTTCGTATTGTTTCTGTAATGCCAAGTTACTTGTAGCTGTTTCTTCCTTTCCCAGCCATGAGGTTTCATTTTTCTTTGTTCTCAGTGTGATCTACCTTACTTGAAGTGCTTCCCGGATCCAGCATTGTTTTCTCTCTCTCTCTTTTTTTTTTTTTTTTTTTCTGTGTGTGTGTGTGTGTGTGTGTGAAGTGTTTTTCCTGTTGTAACTCCAAATTATCTTGGATCATAAATACTATTTAAACCTTGGTTCTGAATTTTGACATGAGTAAGTTGCAGTTTCATTCGCAGATGTTCAAGAGGTCAAATAAGACAATGTCATTTGCTATTTTCATTNTTTTTTTAATAGAGTCTCACTCTTTTGCCCAGCCTGGAGTGCAGTGGAGTGATCTTGGCTCACAGCAACCTCAGCCTCCTGGGTTCAAGTGATTCTTGTGCCTCAGCTTCCCAAGTAGCTGTGACTACAGGTGTGTGTCACCACACCTGGCTAATTTTTGTATTTTTAGTAGAGACAGAGTTTCACCATGTTGGCCAGGTTGATTTTGAACTCCTGACGTCAAATGATCCACCTGCGTTGGCCTCCCAAAGTGCTGGGATTACAGGCTTGAGCCCTGGTCCCTGGCCTATTTTATCTCCTAACTGCATTGTTTAAGCAAATTTGAAAATTTGCTCAGCTGTTGTTTGACTGTTTTTCCATCTCTACATCTCTCTTTCTGGTAACCCAATTAGATGGATATTTGACTGTTTGATACTGTCCTGTAGGTTGCTGATGTTCTGTTATTTTTTTTTTTCAGTATTTTTTCCTCCTGTGCTTCATTTTGAATAGTTTCTATTGCTGTGTCTTCAAGTGCACTGATCTTCTGCAGTGTGTAATCTCATGTTAAATAATTCCCTCTAGTGTATTTATTTCTGATGTTATATTTTCCATCTCTAGACATTCCATTTGAGTCTTTGTCATATCTTTGTCTCCTCATCATGTTGATGTTTTCCTCTGCATTTTTGAGCACTTGGAGCATGCTTCCAATACTTGTTTTTTTCATGTCCACTCGTTTCATCATCGCTGTCATTTTGGGGTTTGTTCTATTGATTGATTTTTGTCCTTCTTATGATTTTCCTTTTCCATATTTTTCTGCTTCTTTGAATGTCTACTAATTTTTAATTGGATGCCAGATACTGTAAGTTTAATGTTGGTGGGTACTGAGTTTTGTTATATTTCCTTGAATAGTGTTGGACTTTATCCTGGCATCATTTAAATTACTTGGGCTCAGTTTCATACATTTAAGATTTGCTGTTCAGCTTTGTTAGGGTAGATCCAGACCAGCCTTTAGTCTAGGGCTCATTTAGCCTCACTAGTAAGGCAACGCCCTTCTGAGGATTCTACTAAATGCGCTTTGTTTTTGAGGTCTGTCCACTCTTGCTGATGGGAATGTGAACTCTTTCTGTTCCTGTGTGTGCTCCACAGATTGTTGGGCCTGTTGCTTTCCAGTGTTTCTTTTCTCAGTCTTGTGGGTTTCACCTCACTGGTGTTCAGATCAGCCAGAGATTCCAGGGTACTCTTCTGCAAGTCTCTCTGTACTCTCACAGTGCAGTCCTCTCTCTGGTATTCTGCCCTAAGAATCCTAGCTGCATGAACCCTGAATCCCGTCCCCTCAACATGGTGAGACCTCTGGACTCCATTTGGATTCCTGCTGTCTGAACTGTTGCCTGGAAGCTGCTTCCAGGAAGTAAGGTGGATAATCAAAATACTCAGCTGTTTTGTTCCCTTCTTCTCTCAGGGATTACCGTCCTCCGTTACCTCTTGTCCAGTGTCTGAAGTGGTTTCGTGCATTCTGTCCAATTTTTTCAGTTGTTTTAGGTGGGAGGTTAAGTCCAGAACCTGTGGCTTCCCCAGGGCTGTCCACAGGAGTTCTGCATTATTTTAAGACTCACCCCAGGCATCACCTCCTTTCCTGGTGTCATCCTTCTGCACTGGGGTGGGCACCTCTAGGAAACACTCCTACAAGACCCCGTAAGCAGCATGTTCTTATCTCCTTCCTTAAGATCTAGTTTTGTTGTTATCTCTAGAAGTTGGTTGTGTCTTGAGCACAAATATGACATGGCATTTTTCTCATCATCCCTTGTGCTTAGCTCAGTGCTAGGTGGCGAATGTTCATTGATGAAACAAGTAAGTGAGAATAAATGGAAGACAATGTAAGTGAACCATGCTTCATGGTTACTAAGAAGAGCAGTAGCATCCTGGGTGCAGAGCTTGGCTCCCAAGAGCTCAGACCACATCTGTAGCATTGGGTTTACTTGATTTTGGTTGGGGCATTGGCAAGTCTGAAGTCATCTGGAGGAGGGTGACTGGGAGAGTGGAAACTACACTCCATAGGAATTGGATGAAGGATTTAGGAATGTTCATTTTGTTGGGAAATTATCTTTTATGAAGTGCTATGGGAGGGGGGCATAATAACCATTTTCCAACATCTATAGGATTGAGGGCTAAATCTAGGATCATTGGTGAAGGATTCTAGGCCATTAGATTTGGGTCTAGAACTTTCTTTTTTTTTTTTTTTTTTGTGAGACACAGTCTCACTCTGTCACCAGGCGCCAGGCTGGAGTGCAATGGCACAATCTCGGCTCACTGCAACTTCCGCCTCCTGGGTTCAAGCAGTTCTCCTGCCTCAGCCTCTCAAGTAGCTGGAACTACAGGTGCGTGCCATCATGCCAAGCTAATTTTTTGTATTTTTTAGTAGAGATGGGGTTTCACCATTTTGGCCTGCATGGTCTTGATCTCTTGACCTCGTGATCCACCCACCTCGGCTTCCCAAAGTGCTGGGATTACAGGCATGAGCCACTGCACCCGGCCCAGAAACAACTTTCTAAAAGTTGAAGCCTCCAGCAGAGAAATGGGTACCTTGAAGGTAGTGAACTCCCCATTGCTGCTGGGATTTAAGCCAAACCCGTGTCTGTTGCTTAGGGATGTTGTGTCTGGGATTGTGAAGTTAACCATGATGTTGCATGAGATGGTCTCTTAGATGCCACTCTGCATGAATTCGAATCTTACTCCTCCTCTGAGCCCCATGATTCATCCTCTGGCAGCCTCCCATCCCCAGCCTACACGCACATCCAGAAAACACACCTGGAATGTGTTTCTTATTACTGTTTTGTGAAACAAGCACCCCTTCTTTCCTGCCTAAAGTGGATTTCTTCTCAGGCCCTGCAGACTGGCTGCTGCCCTCCCTGGGTGGTATCTGTGTTCATCTCCATCCTTCTGACTTCGGCCTGACTGGCACCCCATTGATCTGGGCTGGCCCCTTCTGTCAGCGCCTTGTCCCATTGTCTCCAGTGGCTGGAGACACAGTGCCTTTGAGACAGAGGATGGCTCTGGTTAGCTTGTTGTTCTCCGTGCTCCCTGGTGGCTGGGAGGCTCCCAGCAAAGGTTGGCGGCCTTGCTGCAGCCATTCCAGTGCTCAGGAATATTGCTCTGAATGGATACTGTCACCCTTGACCTATTCATCTGCTCCTTTCCCTGGGTCTCATGTCTTTTCCCCTAGGGTCTTTTCCTTGGACTGGAAGCTCCTGAGGAGGTGTCACCCCACTAGGCCGAGGATGGTCTGCTACACATTGTAGAGGCTCAATTAGTAGTAGTGTTGGCAGAATTCTAGAGAGAATCTTTCACGCACCTGCTCTTTCACCCTGCTTTTTCTTTCTTTCTTTTTTTTTGAGTTGGGACCTCATTCTGTTGCCCAGGCTGGACTACTGCAGTGTGATCACAATTCACGGCAACTTCTGACTCGTGGGTTCAAGCGATCCTCCTGCCTCAGCCTCCTGAGTAGCTGGGACTATAGGCTCATGCTATTACACCCTGCCAGTATTTTAAATTTTTTTTGTAGAGGTGGACTCTTGCTGTTTTGCCCAGGCTGGTCTCAAACTCCTGGCCTGAAGTGATCCTCTTGCCTTGGCCTCCTGAAGTGCTGGGGTTACAGGTGTAAGCTGCTTAGCCTGGCCAAGAATGTTTTTTGAGAGCTATTGCATAGCATGGTGACTACAGTAAATAACATATTGCATATTTCAGAATTGTATCTGGCACATAGAGGTCACTTAGCCCATATTTGTGGACTGAATGAGTGAGTCCCAGAGAAGGACATCCTAGTGTCCAGGTGGTCAGGACAGTGCTCTACCCAACCTGTCCAGCCCATTTTTTTTAATGACAAAGATGAGTTCACGAGGTGAAGCTGTGTGCTCCAGGCCACTTGCTGTTAGGCGAGAGAGCCCATGAAGAAACCTACGTGTTCTGCCTCTTAGTTTCCAGCTGGTTCCATTGAGGGGTGTCAAGACGTAATAAAAAGTGATATAATCACAGTCAGCATTGACCAAGTACATTCTGTCGTGATGTGCAGAGTTTTGTCCTACTTCTTGAAATGCACTCACTGCAAAGAGATTTCCTGAGCTTGTTCTCCATTCCCCTTGGCTGCCGTTAACCAGTTTCTGCCTCAGAACACGCTCACCCTCGATATATTTGCCGAATATAAACAGAAAATATATTTGCTGTTTTTGTCGGCCTTATCCATGGTAGCTGTCGTCTGCATGCTGCTTTAGTGAAATCATATTTTACTGAGGGTTTTTATGTTCGTTGTCTTTCCGTTCCTCACATGCTTATCTGTATGGGATTTGCTCACTTACGCTTTTGCGGAATACTGATTGAACACTTATAGTGTGCAGGCCAGGCTCTGGGAACCAAGGACTCAGTGGTGAATGGGGCTGAATATGCCCACCTGGGACCTCAAACCTGACAGCTGGGTCCCCAAGGCAGGATCTGTGTCTCTGTGACATCTCTGTTGTTTCCTCTCCGCACTCAGGGCCCCTAAACTGGGACTGCAAGTTGGCCTGGGGTTGCTGCTTGGAGAAATAGTTTTGGGATTTTTGTTTCTGTAGGGCTCCCTTCCATGCCATGCTTGAACATGTATTCCTGGACACTGCCTTACTCCTGTTGTCTCCTGGCTGTGACCTTGAGAAGTGGCTGGGATGAGGCGGCCACAGCCTCAAAGGACCTGGAGAGTGGGAAAATGGGCTTAGGGCTTGTGTTTCTGGTCCCAGCCTCTGCTTGGTTCACACTAAGTGTCCTAAGCCTCATCCCACAAATGTTTGAGAGGCTCCTCTGGCCAAGTTCTGCTCCAGGCTCTGAGGCTGCAGGGGTGAGGAAAAATTTCTGCCCTCAAGAGCTCATACTTTGGTGGAGGAGACAGACAGTGAAAATTGGTGTATATCAGGAGGTGGCACATGCTGTGGAGGACAGTAAAGCAGGGCAGGGCGGAAGGACGACGCAGGGGCAGGGAGCCATGAAGGCCTTACTGAGGAGGTGGCATATAAGGAGAGCCTGGGCGATGGGGATGGAATGAGCATTGAACATCCTGAGGCGGTGCCTCCTGGGGCAGCGGGAGCAGGAGATGGGAGCACATGAGGCCTGTTCAAGGCCTGTATAGCTGGAGGGGAGTGAGCAAGGGGAAGGTCACGGGACTTGGATCATCTAGGGCCATCTTAGGTGCTTTAGCTCTTATGGCAGGAGAGATGGGAGCCGTGGACGGCTTTGAGCAAAGGAGTGGGAGCGCTGGCAGACGTTTCAAAAGGATTACTGTGGCTGCTACGTGGAGAATCGGATGAGTGACAGTAGCAGTACTCATAACTGCTTTTTTTTTTTTTTTTAATTGTTGTTGTTTTGGGGTAGGATCTCACTCTGTCATCCAGGCTGGAGTCTGGTGGCGTGATCATGGCCCACTGAAGCCTCAAACTCCTGCGGATCTTCCCACCTCAGCCTCCTGAGTAGCTGGGACTAGACTTGTACCACCACACCTGGTTAATTTTTCCATTTTTTTGTAGAAATGGAGGTCTTGCTATGTTGCTTGAGCTGGTCTCAAACTCCTGGGTTCAAGCATTCTGTCTGCCTCAGCCTCCCAAAGTGCTAGGATTACAGGCATGAGCCATCATATCTGGCCTCCAATAACTGTTAGCCACCAAGTGCTTATCGTGTGCCTGGCTTGGTGCAGACTCTGTGTGTACATCTCATTTAATCCTCCCAGCAACTTTATCTCCAATTCACTTAGCAAGAAGTTCAGAGCAAGTAAATGTTTTGTTCAAAGACACAGAGCTAAAAGGTGGTGGCGCCAGCAGTCAGCTTAGGTCAGGTTCCAATGTTTGTGCCCTGGACTCTTGTCCATATTTCCAGAGCAAAAGGACTGGTCATTTAGGACAACAGTGGACAGACATTGGGGATGACGGGCAGGGGACCCTGTGCCTGTTCTTTGGGGGCTCCCAGGCATTCAGCTGGTCACCCTGGAAGAGGGTGAGGGGCAGGCCCTGTCCTTTAACTCACTTGTATGGTGGAAAGAAAAGCAAATTGCTTCCAGATGAGGGGAGGCTGCCTGGGGAGTGGAATTTGTGCCCCGTCTGCACACGCAGCCTCTCTGGGCCTGCAGGACCCTGCGTCTTTGTGTTTGGCCCATCAGACAAGCTCTGCTGTGTAGAGACGTGAGCTTTCTGCTGCCGATTTGGCCTCAGCGCCCCGAGCAGGCAGATAAAGGAGCTCTGCAGACGTGCCGTCCTCTCCCGGGGGAGAGAGCCTCCTTCCGTTTCTGAGTGAAGTCTGGGCCAAAATGCCCCATATTTTACCTATCCCTTTTCTTCCAAGTAGCTCAGATCACTTTCAGAACGTCACTTCCATAATCCTTATTTTTATTGCTCCCTGAGGAAGTAAGGAAGGTTTTTTTCCTTGTCTTAAAAAAAAAATGCTACAGGCTGGAAAAATTGGGGTCAGAGAGTGAGGCTGGGTGGAGCGAGGGAGGGAACCCAGGAGCCCAGGCTTCTATGCAGCTTGCCTTGAGAAGGATGGGGAGGGAAGAGGGGAGCTGAGCGGGAAACAGGGCCTTCTGGATTTGGGGGTGGTTCCTTGTCTGTTAACCATGTGCTTTGGTGTCTGAACCCGGCTAGGGTGGGGTCCCTGCCCTACCTAGTAGTTGTCTCAAGGAGTGAACATGCCCTAGAGCCTCGGGCATGCATGCACACACACACACGCACACACACACTCTCATGTTCTCAGGTGTGCCTGATCACATCCACACTCATCACTGCCTCCCTTACCCTCACATGCGCATTCTTACGTGCAGTGCACACTTAGTCTTGCACACACACACTCACATGCCTGCTCACCCCTCACCCACTCCATCCTCACCCCATGTGTACCTACACATAGCATGCACACTTGCTCTTGCACACACACACCCACACATGTGCCTGCCCATGCTGTGGCTCTCAAACACACATTTGCACGATTGCTTAGCTCACCTGTGCCTATATCCACCTCTGCCCACAGGGAGGTGTTTGGGGGACACATGTCAGAGATGAGCACCAACAGCTGGCAACTGACTTGGCATGGGAGTTTCTGACAGTGGTGGAGTCCCCACAATAATGGCCTTTAGCCTACTATATCCTGTGCCTCAGTTTACCCCTCTTGTATAATAAAGAACAGAGAGAGCTTGGAGATACCGAGGACACAGGAGACACAGGTGATTCAGTGTTCTGAGATCTACAGACTGGAAGGTGTTATGCCTGTAAGATGTCAAGTTAACAAAGGTAGGAACTGGTGGTGGGAAGTGGAGGAGGCCCTTAGAAAGATGGAATCAGTCTGGTGGCTCACTCCTGTAATCCTGGTGCTTTGGAAGGCTGAGACAGAAGGATTACTGGAGCCCAGAAATTTGAGTTTACCCTTGGGAACATAATGAGACCCTTCTTTCTGCAAAAAATAAAAACCTTGGCCACACATGGGGGCATGTGCCTGTAGTCCCAGCTGCTTGGGAGGCTGAGGTGGGAGGATCACCTGAACCCAGGAGTTCGAGTCTGTAGTGAGCTGTGATGATGCCACTGCACTCCAGCCTGAGCAGCAGAGTGGGCAATATAGTAAAAGAGGCTGCCCCTCCCCAGGCTCCCTGGCTAGATAGTGCCGGCCTGGAGCTGGGTTCTCGAGCTCAGGCTGAGTGTCTTCCCTGACCTTGAATATATACTATCAGCAAAACCAAGGCCTTGGCTGCAGAGCCCTCAGGGATGCTGGGTGCATTGTTCAGTAGGGTGGAAAAGGACCATTTTGGGAAGGAAAGGCTCCCTCCTGGCTGCTCAGATCCCAGCGGGTTCCCAGCCACAGAAGCAAAGCAAACAGGCCCCTGACTTTGTTTCTATTTCAGAAGCCTTGCTGCTGACACCACCACTGCTGCCACTGCAGAGCACGAAATCATCACGGGGCTGTGGAAATCCAATTAGACTTGAGCTGCCGGCAGCCCCCTCCATGAGGAGGTGGGGAGGGAGGCTGTATCTAGAAAGCTGCCTCCATAAATTTGAGTTAGAGTGGTGGAGGAGCCAGACTGTTATTCATCCTTGACTGTTTCTTCTGACCTCGAAATCCAGCGAGTGAAAATCTGCATGAAAACCTGAGGTCTGCCAGGCGGCACTGCAGGGGGCGGGGGTGGCCTGGAGGCTGAGATGAGATCCCTGGCCTATTTGGCTGCCTGAGGGGTTGACTCAGGGCCTTCGATCCCAGTCTTTGGGCCTGGGATCTTTCTGAGCTGTAAATCTCTGGGTTTCACAGAAGGGGGTGAGGAGAGAGGGACCAAGCCCGGCAGACCCCCAGCCCAGCCCTGGTATCCATGTACCCTTCATCTGGGGGCCCATGCGTGTCTCTTGTTAGGTCTGGCTTCCCCTTTCTGTCTGGGGCACTGGCTTCCTGGTGGCCTATTTCCTTTGGGACTGCCACGCAGCTGCAGGGACCTTTAGATCACACCCAGAGACAGCCTTTTGCTTCAGTGTCCCCATTCTTTAGGCTCAGATTGGCTATATTTTATTTATTTGTATATTAGCTTGTTCCAGAAAAGGTGATCAGAACAAATCCAGATACCTGGTCATATCACTAGTGCTACCTAGGCATGGGTTCATTTTTTTCCTGGCTTGAGTTTCAGATGTCAACTGGGACTCTTGTCTCTGGTCAGCGAATTGATGGGTTGTGACAGGCCCCCAAGCCTTTGCACATATTCGTGCTGCATGGGCCAACCTTATGTTGTTTATCCTTTCCATCCTTGTGGACTCCGTTTAGATGTCATCTCCTTCCGATAACTAAGCGTTCCCCTGGGCTGAGTGCCTTTCTTGTGTAACCCCACAGCACCTGTGCTCACCCCTGTGCTGAAGGTATTGAGAGGAATAAGACACAGTCAGTACTCTAGGGTCTATGGCATAGACAGTGAGTCATCGGATGGTACAATGTGGTATGATAAACGTGTCACAGGGGCAGTGCAATGGACCACATAGTAGGTACCCTGTGAATATTTGTTGGTCTTGCAAATGTGAAAAAGGTATTCATTCTGCATTCACACTTCATTGATATTTTGGCTTGGTATAGGATCTTGGCTAGGTTCCGTGCCCCACCCCTAACCCTGTGCAAAGCATTGCTTAATTTTCTTTTAAATTCCAGGGTTACTGTCCAGAAGTCTAATGACATTCCAATTTTATTACTTTGAAGATAGCACAGCTTTTCTCTCTGGAATCCCTGGTGCCTTGTGGAAATGTCCCTCTGTCTCTAGTGTTCTGCAGTGTCACACATGATGTGATTTAGTGTGGCTTGACTTTCATCCACTGTGGATCCTTTCCATCTTGAAACACACACTGTTTATAGTTCAGGGAAATTTCCTTGAATGACTTCAGTGATGGTCTCCTTCCCTGTTTTCTCCTTTCTTTTGGAGCTCCTAGAATTTAGATATGAAATCTCCTGGATTGGTCTTACAATTTTATTATCTTTCCTATCCCTCTCCTTTCTTTTCCTGGAGATTTCTTACACTTTACCTTCCTGCCTTCTATCGGGTTTTTTCTTTTAGTTAGAAGATTTTTAATTTCAAGAAATTTTATGTTTTCTAAGTATTTCTCTTTTATAGTACCCTTTTGGTTTTGGTTTCATGGGTACAATATCATCTCTTATTTCTCTAAGGATATTAATGATAATTTCATTTTGGGAGAAAGGATTCTTTACTGTTTCATTATAGTGTGTGTGTGTGTGTGTGTGTGTGTGTGTGTGTGTGTGTATTTTCTGTCCTGTGAAGGCTTTCTTGAGAAGTCTAGTGATCCTTGGAAGTTCTTATATTTTGAGTGAGGCATTAAAAGGTGATTGGAACTTGTGTGTGTGTGTGTGTCGCTTGTGATTCTGGGCCTTATGTGGGGTGACCTAGTTGGCTTGTTTTGTTAGGAACCTGATCAGTTAGTGCCAGGCATGGTGGCTCACACCTGAAATCCCAATACTTTGGGAGGCCAAGGTGGGTGGATTTCTTGAGTCCAGGAGTTTGAGACCAGCCTGGGCAACATAGTGAGACCTGGTCTCTCCCCACAAAAAGAAAAAAAAAAAAAAAAAAAAAAAAAAAAAAAAAAAAAAAAAAAAAAAAAAAAAAAAAGCCAGGCAGGCTGGTGCATGCCTGTAGTCCGCTACTTAGGAGGCTGGGGAGGGAGAATTGCCTGAGCCTGGAAGGTTGAGGCTGCAGTAAGCTATGATACACTACAGTACTCCAGCCTGGGTGACAGAGAAAGACCCTGTCTCTTTAAAAAATTAGTAAATTAGTATCCTAGATATTTTTTTATTGAGCTGTTAATATTTCCTAGAACAGAGCCTTCTAGTCTACCAGGGAGATCTAAGATGGAATTCCTGTGCCCAGGAGCCTATGGAGGAAGAGAGCAGGGTCTTGGCCTCTGTATTTAAACCTAACACCCTGTCTTCCCTGTGCCTGGTTTCCTCAGTTACCCTTTTCACAGAAAAATTCCATTCCCTGGTCTTGTGCTGAGGTGAGGAGGGACGCTTACCTGGCTAAGGGAAGTGGGGGCAGAGATCTGGGGAGTGGGACTGATTCTAAAGCAGACATTTATCCTGACCTCCTGTTTTCAGCCCCTCCTGGTACTGCAGGTCACTGAGCCTTTTGGGGGTTCTGGGGTGCTCATAAGGTTGCTGATGCTTTAGGATTCAGCTTTCACAAACCAATTAACGTGTCCTTTTACCTACAGCCTCTTAAGATTGTGTGGCTATCATCACCTCCTCTGGTCTCTTTGAAATTGTAGTTTTATGCCCTTTTTTTTTTTTCTTTCGAGGTGGAGCTTTGTTCTTGCCCAGGCTGGAGTGCAGTGGTGCGGTCTTGGCTCACTGCAACCTCTGCCTCCTGGGTTCAAGCAATTCTCTCTTAGCCTCCTGAGTAGCTGGGATTACAGGCACCTGCCCTGATCCCTGGCTAATTTTTTTTGTATTTTTAGTAGAGATGGGTTTCACCATGTTGGCTAGGTTGGTCTTGAACTCCTGACCTTAGGTGATCCACCCTCCTTGGCCTCCCGAAGTGTTGGGATTACAGGCGTGAGCCACTGTGCTGGCCAAAAGTTTTTTCCTCTTGATTTAGTGAGGTATGGGGCACAGTGGAGGTAAGTGTACCCATTCTCTTAGAGACCTTTGACCTGGACATAGCTGGTGCATCTACTTGCCTTCTTCTGTTATTTTTAATAGTCCAATGGGTAGTTTTCTCAGCCTTGTGGGAAAGGAGCAAAAGTCCATTTCATTACGTCTGTTTGTTGCAGGATCTTTGTGCCTAGAGCTGTGCTGATTACATAGGAGGTCCTCAGTCCTAGCTGGCTGAATGAGTGAACAAATGAATGAATTATGAACACACTTGGAAACAAAAATGCGAACACAAGCACAGTTTACCCAGGTTCAGACTGCTCCGATGTGCCAGTCATTCACTGTAATTCTGAACCCGTTACATAGGCAAGTATTTAGCATTGTTTCCGGCTAGTGGTGGGGACACTGTTGACTTTTTCTTCTTCCTGGTTTATTTTCTCTGGCTGTAGTGAACATGTGCTGTTTCTTGAATTTTTAACCAGGAGTTAAGTGAAAGCATCCAGCTTTAGAAAGGAAGTGGCAACACAGGCCACAGTCTACTGCTTTTACAGCCTCCTGCCGGCCACTCTAGTTCTTGTTCTGTCAAACAAGTGGTTGGACTGGATGCATCTAAGGTTTCATCCAGGTGCAAGTCCTGGGATTCTGCTATTGCCCTCTCTCATTTGTGGCACAGCCGCGTAAGCCTCCTGTGGAAATGAACCACTGTACCCTCACTTTTCTGGGCCTACATGTCTTTCTTCTGCTGCTCCTCTGAGTTCTTGTACCACCCCAGAATGTAGTCCAGATCCTACCTCCTTCATGAACACTTCCCAGCTGCTCCAGGAGATGCCAGGCCCCCTTTCTCTAGCCTTCTTTGATGTTTTCGGTTTACAGCTAGATATAGAGGAAAGAGGATAGAACTTGAGGCCTGATGGTACCAGGTGTGAATTTTAATTCTGTTCCTTATTCACTGAGTGACCTTGGAAAACTCACCTAGTATCTCCGAGCTTCGTTTTCTCATCTGTCTAAAAGAAATTTGTAATAAAAGTTACCTGATGAGGCTGGGCGCGGTGGCTCACGCCTGTCATCCCAGCACTTTGGGAGGCTGAGGTGGGCAGATCATGAGGTCAAGAGATCGAGACCATCCTGGCCAACGTGGTGAAACCCCGTCTCTACTAAAAGTACAAAAAATTAGCCAGGCGTGGTGGTGCATGCCTGTAGTCCCAGCTACTTGGGAGGCTGAGGCAGGAGAATTGCTTGAAACCAGAAAACGGAAGTTGCAGTGAGCCGGGATCGCGCCACTGCACTCCAGCCTGGCAGCAGAGCGAGACTCTGTCTCAAACAAACAAACAAATAAAACAACAACAACAAAAACTTACCTGATAAGGTTTATATGAGGATTAAATGAGGTATGTATTTAAAACTGCTCTCCTTCGATGTGTCACACAATAGATACTAACACAAAAATGACAAGAATGATCAATGTTTATGTGCATTACATTTTTCTTTTTTTTTTCTTTTTTTTTGAGACAGAGTCTTACTCTGTCACCCCGGCTGGAGTGCAGTGGTACGATCTTGGCTCAATGCAACTTCTGCTTCCTGGGTTCAAGCAATTCTTGTGCTTGACCCTCCTGAGTAGTTGGAATTACAAGTGTGTGCCACCATGTCTGGCTAATTTTTGTAGTTTTAGTAGAGATGGGGTTTTGCCATGTTGGCCAGGCTGGTCTCGAACACCTGACCTCAGGTGACGCACCCACCTTGGCTTTCCAAAGTGCTGGGATTACCAGTGTGAACCACTGTGCCCAGCTGCATTACCTTTTTTACTCACATTGGTTACTTTTATCTCATCATGAGGAGAGTGAGCTGTAAAGTGGTAACTTGCCCAAGGTTGCAGATTGGGGCAGATAGCGTTTACATTTTCTTTAGGTGTTTTGTATTTGTATTTAGTCTGTGAATATTTATTGTCTAGGAATTTATCCATTTCTTCTAGGTTTTTCAATTTATTGGCATCTGGTTGCTCTTAAGAGTCTCTAATGAGCCTTTGAATTTCTGTGGTATCAATTGTAATGTTTTATTTTTATCTCAGATTTTATTTATTTTGGATCCTCTTTTTTTTCTTAGTCTGGTTAAACATTTGTCAATTTTGTTTTTTTTTTCTAGAATTTTTCTTTTTATTTTAAAACCGTTTTTATTTTTATGCTCTCAGTAGAATCACATTTTATCTTTTCAAACAACTGATTTTGTTTCATCGATCTTTCGTGTGTTTTTTTAAACTCTTAATTTCATTTATTTCTGCTCTGATTTTTTTTTTTTTTTTTTTTTTTTTTTTTTTTTTTTTTTTTTTTTTTTTTTTTTTTTTTTTTTGAGACAGGGTCTCACTCTGTTACCCAGGCTGGAGTGCAGTGGTGTGACCATCGCTCACTGCAGCCTCGACCTCCTGGGCTCAAGTGATTCCCCCACCCGCCGACTGCCCGTTTCAGACTCCCCAGTAGCTGGGACTGTAAGCACATGCCACCACACCCAGCTAATTTTTAACTTTTTGTAGAGATAAGATGTAGCTATGTTGCCCAGGTTGGTCTCGAACTCCTGGCTGAAGTGATCCCCCTGCTTTGGCCTCCTAAAGTGTGGATATTATAGGAATAAGCCGTTCTGCCTAGCCTGTTTCAAGAAATTCTTAAATTTCCTTCTTCTATATTGACCCAATGGTTGTTCAGGAGCTATTCCATGAATATTTATTGAGAGCTGACTCTGTGTCAGGTCATAGTGCTGGGAATACAGCAGTGAGAAAAACAAAGTTCCTGCCCTCAGAAGCTTACATTCTAATGTAAGAGCCAGTCAAGGAAATATGTGTCTGTTGGGTAGCGGGAAGTGTGGCGGTGAACGGGATGGCGTAAAGGCCTAGGGGCGGGCTGCAGGTAGAGCAGAGGGATTGTGTGGTGGGGAGGGAGAGCTGCTTCGGTCAGTCACATCTGATGGACCCTCCAAGGGACAGAGAGAGCAGTCCTGGTGGATGCCTTGGGGAGACTCATTCCAGGCGCTGGGAACACAAGTGCAATTATGTTTGAGTAGCAGGACCCAGCTCTAATCAGGTCCTGAGGCCATGGTGAGAAATTGGGCTTGTTTCTTCAACTTGCTGTTTCCTGTTGAAGACAAAAGGTGGCCTCTTACTTTGTGTCCTGTACTATATTGGATAAATAAAGTGATGAGCACTTTGTTAGGTGATCGATAGATATTTTTTCATTGATTCACTCTTCCACATTCTATCTTCTTGGGCCATCTGCTGTGGGGTTGTACAAGGTGTATGGGATGGTTCTCAGTTCTCTTCCCACATGCTCCAGTGACACAGAGTTGGAGCTGTGAACCGTGGGAGACCCTTGGGGTATGCCAACTTGAGAGTGCCAGCTGCTGTGCACACCCTGCCCTTCACTCTGCCCTGCAGCCTCCGTGTCCTCTTACTCCTTTGTTGGGACTTGTGCTCTCCCTCTTTGGGGCTTTGTAGATGTGGCGCACTCCATGCCCCCAGGTCCAGAGGCAAGTCCTTCTGTAGGGGCACCGTCACCCTTGGTTCGGGCAGATCCCCTTGTTCCATGTGCTCACTGGGCAGTAGGTGCTTCCCCTCCCAGCAGCATTTCCCCCCATTTATAATTATGTGCTCACTTGTGTGATCCTCAGACCCGACTGTTATCCTCAGTGGGCCATAAACCCCTTGAGGACAGAGGCCCTGACCGTTGCTTATCCCTTCTCCTCTCCCGTTATCTCTGACGTCTAGTACTGGGATCGGCCAATTTTGTGCATAAAGGACCCGACTGTAAACATGTTAGGCTTTGCAGACCGTATGGTCTCTGTTGCAGCTGCTCAACCCTGCCCTTGCAGCACAGAAGTGGCCGCAGACGCTACGTAAATGAATGTGGCTGTGTTCCAGAAAGTGTATTTATGGACATTGAAATTTAAATTTCATGTCGTTTCCATGTCATGAAATATTCTGCTTGTAATTTTTTTTTTTTCAACTTTTAAAGCATAGAAACCATTCCTAACAGGCAGGCCATACAAAGACAGGCGGTAGGGCTGAATTCGGCCCACAGACTATAGTTTGCTGATCCCTAACGTAGGGCGGCGCCTGGCATATAGCATGTGTTTAATGAGTGTTTCTTGAGTGAGTGAATGACCCCTTAGACGCTGGCAGGAGGTGGTGAGTTTGTGGGCTGCTGCCTTTCTCATTAACCCCATAATAGCTCTCCTTTATTAGATTCCCTGTAATCTGGCTGGGCAAGGTGGTTCATACCTGTAGTCACAGCACTTTGGGAGGCTGAGGCAGGTGGATCACCTGAGGCCAGGAGTTCGAGACCAGCCTGGCCAACATGGTGAAACCCCGTCTCTACTAAAAATACAAAAATTAGCCAGACATGGTGGCACATGCCTGCAATCCCAGCTACTCCTGAGGCTGAGGCAGGAGAAGCGCTTGAACCTGAGAGGCAGAGGGTGCAGTTAACCGAGGTCGTGCCATTGCTTTCCAGCCTAGGTGACAGAGTGAGACTCCATCTCAAAAAAAAAAAAAAAAAATTCCCTGTAATCTGATAACAGATGGCCAACAGGTTTGTTTTATTGAGATGTAACTCACATACAATAGAGTCTGTCTATTTAAAGAGGACAGTTCAGTGGTTTTTAGCATATTCTCAGTGTGTGACCATTAGCACTGTCAATTTTAGAACCTTTTCATCAAAAGAAACTCCATTAGCAGTCACTCCCATGTACCCCCTTGCCGCCCCCAGTTTTTCTCCCTGCCTTAGCCAACCATTAATGTACCTTTTGTCTCTATGATTTACCTATCCTGGACATTCATATGAATGGAATTATACAATATGTGGTCTTCTGTGACTGGCTTCTCTCACTTAGTGTAAGGTTTTCAGGGTTCATCCATGTTGTAGCATGCGTCAGAATTCCATTCCTTTTTAGGGCTCAGTAACATTCCAGCGTATGGACAGACCACATTTTGTTTATCCGAACCCAGTCATCGTTGACTGACATGTGAGTTATTACCACCTTTTTTGGCTTACACATAATGTGGCTGTGAAATTAACGTACCATGCTTTTGTGTGGCCATGTGTTTTCATTTCTGTTGGGCAAATACCCGGGAGTGGAATTGCAGGTGGCCTTAGCTCAGGCTGCTGTAACAGAGGCGTATAAACAACAGGCATTTATTTCTCCCATTTCTTGAGGCCTGGGGTCCCAGATCAGGGTGCCAGCATGGTCAGGTCCTGGTGAAGCCCTCTTCTGGGTTCTAAACTTGTATCCTGGTGCAGTGGAAACAGGGGAGGAGAGCTCTCTGAGGTCCCTTTTATAAGTGCCCTAATCGTGCACCAGTCTCATTCGGGAAGGCTCCATATTCATGACCTAATCATCTCCCAAAGGCCCCACCTGCTAATGCCATCACCTTGGGGCCCAGGATTTCAACATGGGAATATTTTGGGAACACACATATTCAGTCCATAGCACCGGGTCATATGGTAACTGTGTGTTGAACTGTTTAAAGACTTCCAGACTGTTTTCCAAGGCAGCTGCACCATTTTACATTCCAACTAACAGTGTGTGAGGATTCCAGTTTCTCCACATCCTTGCAGACAACTCTTTATTTTTATTTTGTTTTATTTTTGTTACGGAGTCTCGCTCTGTAGCCCAGGCTGGAGTGCAGTGGCGCGATCTCGGCTCACTGCAAGGCTCACTGCAATCTCCACCTCTCAGGTCCCGGTTCAAGCAATTCTCCTGCCTCAGCTTCAGGAATAGCTGGGATTACAGGCACGCGCCACCATGCCCAGCTAATGTTTGTATTTTTAGTACAGACGGGGTTTCACCATGTTGGCTAGGCTGGTCTTGAACTCCTGACCTCGTGATCTGCCTGCCTCTGCCTCCTAAAGTGCTGGGATTACAGGCGTGAGCCACCGCGCCTGGCCTATTTCTATTTTTTTAACAACCCTTTTTACTGTCTGCCTTTTTGACTGGCCACCTCCTTCTTAAGTGGACACTTTTCTGATTGTAAGACAGTGAGCTGAACTTGAACATTTAGATAAAAGTTTTGCTATTTTCTTTTGTAAAAGCAATGTATGTTTACTGAGCATTTTGGAAAAACAACTTGATACCTTCAAGTGATGTCCTCGTTGCATTTGATCACAGCCAGCCAGCTCTTTAACAGTTCTCTCAAGACCAAGGCTGCTGCTCCCATAAGCTGCATAGCAGGTCAGGATGCAGGCCCTGGGGCTTTGCACTGGGGTTCACAGCAAGTTCTGCTGCTGCCCAGACACTTGACCTTAGCAAGCCGCCAGTGCTCTCCGAGCCACAGTTTTCTCATTGGCAAAAGGGATATTTTGGGGCACCTACCATGTGATGACAGGCATCGTACTTGTCTTACTGGGTTCTGATAAAGATGAAACAAGACAATGCTTGTGAAGTGCTGAGTGTAATGCACTTAGTGAGCACTTATAATAGACGATACTAAAAACCGAGACAGAGCCCTCCGTCCTGAGGTCATGCAGCTCTGCAGGGCATGTGATTGTTTTAAGGTAAAGAGAGGCCCTTGGAGGAGGAAGGGTCCCCGTAGGCCACCTTCACACTGGATTCCCGTTACGTGGCCAGCCTTTGCTTGGCTGTTTCTGCTGATGAGAACTGCCGTCCATGGCTGGACAGCTCGGCTTTCAGCCCTGCCTTTCTGGAGCCATCCTTCGGCCGTGCCTCTGCCGTCAGAGCCCGGGAGCGCGTGCCTGCCCTGTCGTCCACATGACAACCTGGGAGCATTTGACAACAGAACCCCTGTGTCTCTTCTCCAGTTCCATCAGCTGTTTCTCAGATAACTTCACTTCTAGACCCCACCACCCCTGTGGCTGCCCTTGGACGCATTCTGGCTCGTTTGTTGTTTTCTGGACTCAGCCTTGGCCCGACGTGGCTCTGAGGGGTGGACTGACATCCCCACTGGGGACAGATACAGACTGAGTATCAGAAGAGTTTTAAGCCTTCCAGGGTGATGGATCTTCACCTTTACCAGCAGCAGGATGGCTTTGGGGAAGGAAGTACTTGAGCAGGATAGATAGCCTTTTTCTAAATGATGGGAAACATAAAATTCCAGCTAAGGCCTCTCCAAATTTTCATTCTCGTTTTCCAGGCTGTCTTGGGTGGCTGCATACACGGTTCCTCGTCATCCAGGTTTCCTGATGGGTGTTGCAAGGGCGACTCATTCTGCTGGAAGGGTTTGCAATGGGAGGGTTTTGAGTTTTCCTGCTGTCATTTCCTATCCTGATAGGGCAGAGCTGTTGGTACATTTTTTTGGACTCTATTTTATAAGCTGCAGGAGGGAGATTGTGGCAAGTGGCTCATTAATGAAAGCACTTCAGCAGAAGCAGAACAAGGGGAGGGGAGAGGAACCTGTTGGATCATTTGCCTGGTTATTGTATCCTAGGGCCTCTCTCTCCGGTTGGTGGGAGAAATCCAAGTGCATTTAGCAGTCGGTCTGCTGCTGCCCATGGGGTAAAATCCTTGTCATTTTATAAAGAAGGGCAGCCTGGAAACCCACAGCAGGCCCAACTCTTCCCTAGGGCAGGCAGCAGGGAGGGAGCACACACATTCTGCTGTCTCCCACTTCCTCAGGCTGAGTTTTAGAAAGGCCATGCCTAATTTCTTTGTAATCATGCTCCAGGCTGATTTACATAACTTTATTCTTCTTTGGTTAGTTACTCGCTCAGAAATTTCACCGTCTATCTGTTCTCCTGGGAATCTGAGTCAGTGGGAACAGCACATCCCGGGAGAATTCTGGCTTGGTTTAGAGGGTTGGAGCAATTGTCCAGTCCCCTGAACAGACCCAGGTCCTGGACCTCTCCAGTGAGAGGAAGCACCTTGGGAGTCAGTTGCTGCTGGTCCTGGGACCTGCAGGGCTGTTTGCCTGCCCAGCTGTCACCTCAGGGCTGAGAGATGAAGGGAATTGGCCTGGAGGTGGAGGAGGCATGTGTGGTGAGAGGAGGCATGTGCGGTGAGATGGTTAGTGCCCCACGTCAGGTTTCCATCCTGGTCCTGCTACTCCCCAGTTATGTGACATGGGAAGCTATTTAAGACCCTTTTCTTGCCTGTGAAGTGGGGATTATAAAGGATCTAGTTCACAAGGTTATTCAAATGTGAAGTGAGTTGATATGTGAAGCATCTAGAACCCCCCTGGCGTATAGAAAATCCTCATCCTAATTTCTACCACTAACAGCT
>NW_016107502.1:383988-389969 GCF_001604975.1 Cebus imitator
TTTTTTTTGAGATACAGTCTCACTCTCTCACCTAGGCTGGAGTGCAGTGGTGTGATCTCAGCTTACTGCAAACTTCGCCTCCCAGGTTCAAGCAATTCTCCCGCCTCAGCCTCCTGAGTAGCTGGGATTACAGGCGCCCATCATCATGCCTGGTTAAGTTTTGTGTTTTTGTTGAGATGCAGTTTCACCATGTTGGCCGGACTGGTCTCAAATTCCTGATCTCAGGTGATCCAACAGCTTTCTTGGCCCCCCAAAGTGTTGGGATTACAGGCATGAGCCACCGTGCCCGGCCAGCCCTCTCCCTTGTCTTTTTAAAAGTGGAACAGGGATACTTGTTTTATATTTATAGGCAAACAATTTATGGGGAAATTTTCCTCTTAGCTTTGCCCCACTGCCCCTGCAGCCCTTGGACTCCTTAGCACTCCCTCCCTGCCACTCCCAGCCACGGTATGAATTGGCCTTGTGCTGACTGCCAGGTAGCAGCAGTCTAATTTCTCTGCCTCGGTTTCATCATTTGTAGCCTGTGGAAAACATTTATGCCTCCCTTTCTTTCCTCCCGCCCCTCCAGAGATGTGATGTGGGTCAGGTGATATGTTAAGCCCTGGCAGGCAGCTTGCAAAGACAGGCAGGACTTCGGTGGACAGTGTGGGAGAGCTGTGGGCACAGGACCGAGATCACCCTGTCCACAGGAACCCTGGGGTGTGGATGGAGTAGGATGAAAATGGAACTTAGCATTGCCTTTGGGACCCTGTCAGCAGGTGCAACCCCTTGGGCTGTACACCTGACAGCGAAAGTTGGGGGATGTTGTTTAGAGAGTCATTCCACAAATGGGTATTCTCCAAGCTGGTTCCCTGACCCCACACTGGACAAGGTGCTATGCTTTCTGTCCTCAGGATGCTTATAAAGTGGCCAAGGGTGGGTAAGGTAGCAGGAGGAAAGTCTCAGTGGTGTGAATAACTAGCAGTTGCTGCTTTACCTTTTGTGCATTAGGTGCTGCGCTAGACATCTATTTATAGGTGAGAAAAACAAGGCTCAGGGGGGTTCACTGACTCCCCAGGGTCATCCAGTTTGGATGCCAGAGAAGGGATTTAAATTCACATCTGGGGCATTCCAAAGTCCATGTTCTTTCCAGGTGGGGAAACCTGGGCCTGAGCTCCACCAGGCCTCCTGGGACTCCCAGATCAACCCCTGCCTTTCAGGAGCTTTGTTGTGAAATGCCTTGACCATGTGATGTTTGTCTGTGCTTTTTTCTGCAGGAAGTCTTGGCTTTCTCTCCCTCCCCATCCTCTCAGCCCGTCCTGCCCCTGCCCGGAAGGCTGTGTGCTTCACTGGAGGGCCTCTCTGCAGTGAATGTACCCCCTGCTCCCCTCTGCTGGTCTGATCGCCTGTGCCTTCCCTTTGCCCTTCTTTTAGGCCACCTCCTTTGATTTGGGGAGGAGAGTGAGCCATTGGCAGGTGAGAGAAACCTGTGCTGAAAGGTGTAGGTGACTTTGGGCTTTTGCCCCAGTGGGGAGGTGCTGGCTGTTCCCAGGTGAGAATATGGACTGTGGGGAAGTACAGTGCCCTGTCACTCAAAGGGCATGGGCCTGGCTGCCAGCCGCCCTGAAGTCTGGTGTTGCTTCAAATGGGCTTGCTCTGTGACTATGTGCATGCCACTCCGCTTTCCGGGCCTGGGTGCCTCTCCGTAGCACAAGAGGTTTGTACCAGATGGTCCCTGAGGTCCTTTCAGCCCAACAGTTCTACAGTTTCAGATGCCTGATTGGGAAATCATTCCCCACTCCTCCTCTCTTCCTTTCCTCTGTTGCCTCTTTAAAATGAAGGTTTACTTTTCAGCTGGTGTTAATTGGAAAGCTTTAATGTATGCTTTGGAATGAGTGGGAGGAATTCCAAGGCCATAACTCCCTGAGTCCTCAAGCGTGGAAAGTTTTTCAGTAAGAACGAGTTCAAACAGGATCTCGAGGACCTGGGGACAGGACACAACCTTGGAGTGCTCATTCACCTCAGGGAACACAACTTGGCTCTTTGGAACCTGACTGGCGAAATCTGGCAGGACCTGGGTAGCAGAAAACTAGCAGGGCCAGAGCCCCTCTATCTGGGGACTGTTGCACCGCCAGCAGCCGCAGCCTTCCCCCCAAGCCTGCTCTCCTTACTCCTGTGCCAGCCCGTCACTCTCTCTTCCCCAGCTGCACCAGCCTGCACTCTAGCCCTGCCCCAAGTACATGTCATGTCCCTCTGGCCTGCCCTCTTTAGCTTAGGCCTTCCCTGTCCCCTCCTCCTCATGCTTAATTGATGTCACCCCCATGCTTTTGGGCCCAGTGTTTCCTTTCCACCAGCCCAGGCTGGGCTAGGGCAGGAGGCTGAGCTTGGCACAGGCCCATTTGGAGTGTAAAGTGGAATGCGGGGCTGGGAGGGCTGGGGGAGCATTGCCACTGATCCGTCAGTCAGTTCATGTTGACTGAGCCCCGTCACTTTCCTGGGGTGAGGCTGAGTTCTTCTGGCAAATCAAAAATATGTATACACAACACATCCCTTGGGGGAGCTGCCCATAACGGGGCAGACCAGCCCCCAGGAGGGACCCTTACAGAGTGGGGGTTGATAAACTGCCTGTGTAAGTGAGAGAGGCCGCTTGAGCCTGCAGAACTCAGGTGGGAGTGAGTGGGTCTGGGACCAGCCTTCCTCTGGCCACTGGCTCCTTTGCAGGTCGTGGCTCAGTCATAGGATGTGTCTGAGTTTCATCTTGTTGAGAAGGCTGGGGTGGGTCTTCCTGGAGTCCCTTCCAACTCTGCCTAGTTAATAGTCAGCATTTGTCAAGTGCTTTCTGTGTGTCAGGCGGCGTGAAGTGCTTGACAGACCTAATCCCATCTCGTTCTCCCAAAGCAAGGCTCTTATTTGCCCTTGTTTTGCTGATCTCAGGCTTAAAGCTGAGGCTGCAATCCAGTGGCCTTTAGGTCTGATCCAGGCCACAGATGCATTTTGTGTGGGCCCAACTGACACGCTGGAGAGATTTTTCAAAAATAGAGGATGCCGGCTTTTATTTTTTTTCTTCGAGACAGGCTCTTGCTCTGTTGCCGAGGCTAGGGTGCAGCGATGTGATCACAGCTTACTACAGCCTCGACCTCCCAAACTCAAGTGATCCTCCCACTTCAGCCTCCTGAGTAGCTGGGACCACAGGCACGTGCCACCACATCTAGCTAATTAAAAAAATTGTTTTTGTAGAGGCAAGGCCTCACTATGTTGCCCAGGCTGGTGTCAAACTCCTGAGCTCAAATGATCCTCCTGTCTTGGCCTCTCAGAGTGCAAGGGTTATAGACGTGAGCCACTGCACCTGGCAGATGTTGGCTTCTTAAACTTGGAAAGTCTAGTTACACCGAGGCTGTGATGCCTGGTGGCAGCAGTTGGCTGGATCTGACTCTCAGGTACCATCTTCATATGGGGCTATGCTTTCCTGACCCCTCTGTCTTGACACAGCATGGGGACATGCCCTTGTACCCAGCTGGCTTCGTGAATTTATGTTTTCCACCTTCTAAGTAAGTACTTGAGTTTGCAAACCTTGACTGAAGGCTATGATGTTATACTCTCAGTCACACAGCTACTGTTAGGGGCAGATTCTGGCTTGGGTCTATCTGACTTTAAACTGTGAACTATTCTGCTATTTTTCTGAGTTCTTTCTTTTCGTCCAGTCTGTCCAGTCCATCCTGTCCTGTCCTGCCCTGCCCTGTCCCGCCCCACCCCATCCCTCCCCTTCCTTCCCCTCCTCCCCTCTCCAAGAAAGAGAGAGTCTTGCTCTGTCGCCCAGGCTGATGTGCAGTGGCACAGTCATAGCTCAACTGCAGCGTTCATCTGCTGGGCCAACAGCAGACCAAGTCCTGAGAAGCTAGGACTACGGGCATACACCACCATGCCTGGCAAATTAAAAAAAATTTTTTTTTTGTAGAGATGGGGTCTTGCTATGTTGTCCAGGCTGGTCTCAAACAGGTCTCCTTTTGTCTTGGCCTTCTGAAGTGCTGGGATTATAGGTGTGAGACACCATGCCTGACCCTGAGTTATTTCTAAATCGCAACAGGGATTTTGGATCTTCTGTCTGAGGCTAGGAGACCCAGTTCAAGTCCATAGATAAGGAAGTTGGCAAGAACCTCTCTTAACAGAGAGGTTTGAGTCTCCATGTCTGTCTGAATGTGCTGCTGCAGGGAGGTGGCATCCACTCTTGGACGTTGCTCATGTTTTAGTCCAGAGTATGTCCTTTCTGAATTAATTAAACGTCATTGTTTTTCTCTACCGCTTGCTTTCTTACACCTTGGTTTCTATTTACTGGTGGGTTGAAAGCAGGTGACCCCGCCTCCCTGCTCCTTAGGAGAGCTGCCAAAATGCCACACAGAGAGCTTGCATTTTGCCCTAGGCACTTGGAGGCAGGAAACAGGGATGTCTCTTTGGACAGTGGATGCTTTAGGGTTGGTCAGGGGTCCCTGGGGGATAGGCAGGCAGGATGATAGGCCTCCCAAACAGGGAGGGGGCCCCACAAGGAGCACTGGTCGAGGTTGAGGCTTCCTGTGCTTAGGGTTGGTCTGTCCAGCTGTTTCCTCTGATAGAGTGGCTGGACAATGCCACAGTGACTCAACTTTAGCCCTGTCGACGAACAACAGGAGATTTGTCCAGGGTCAGCTCGGGAGCGGCGTCTGTGTCCCTCACCTGCATCCAAGCTGCCAGTTAGGAGGAACCTGTTGCCCCTTGAACCAGCTCCCTGCTTGTTTTTTGTGCCCCAAAGGCCTGTCCCAGTTGGACTGATTTCAGGCTGTTTTTGGTTTCCCCGTAGCTTGTCCTTAACCCTTCTTTGTGCCCAGCTGACCTACAGCTTCTGTGGCTCTGGGCTGACCAGCTGCCCGCCTGCCGTCCCAAGTCTGGCATTGCCAGACCTCCCTTGCCCTTGGCCTGAGGCTCAGTGGGTTTGGCACAGTCCTTAAAGGTTCTGAGTCGCTCTCCAGGCATTCAGGGCCTGGACGAGCTTCAGACGAGAGAGACAGCTGTATGATTCATTAATCTCCTCCAGTGTGTAGAGGATTAAACAATTTTTTGGTGGGTTTGTTATTATGTATTATGATTTTTTTGGAAAAATCTATCATTTATTGAGTATTTTCTAGGCTCCTGTCATGGTTACTAAGCGCTTCACGTGTATTGTCTACCTTAATCCTTGCAGGTACTCTCTGGAGAGGGATGATTACCCCCATTTGACAGATGAGTCTGAACTACCAGAGGCTAGGGAGCTTGCCCAAGGTCTCAGATCCTTCCCACTTCATATCCTGTGACACATGACTTAGGGAGGGATGAGGATGTGCGAAGGAGTTAAAAAAAAAATAGTTTGAGAACTGTTGATTGAAGAGGGGAGGTTTAAAAGGAACTGTGCAGGGAGGAGGCAGAGGTGAGCCGGGCTTGGCTCTTGCACTCCCGGAGTGCGGGAAGCAGGCAGGCCACCAGCTGCCTCTGATGTGAGACACAGTATGGTTGGTGCTAGCAGTGGAGCTGCCAGGGTAGTTTGGAAGCACATTTTCAGCTGGTATATGAGCAACTAGTACCAGACACTTCAAAACACAGGTGGGAAGATTCATCTGCAGCGTGACTTAAATTGTCCATGTAGAAAATACTGAGCTATAGTGCCGTTTATGTCTAGAGTTGCAAAAATGCAACATTGCTTAGAACTATTTTGGTGCAGTTATTTGGCAGTTCATATCAAGGGCCTTAGAAACATTCATTCATAATTCTGTTCTTTGGAGTTTATACTAAAGAAGTCATTATATTTATATTTTTTCATTGCAGAACTATTTATAGTAGCTAAAAATTGGAAGCATACTAAATGTCTGACAGTAGAAAATTAGTTACATAAATTTGAATACATTCTCTTTTTTTTAAAAATTTATTTTATTGCATTTTAGGTTTTGGGGTACATGTGAAGAAATGCAAGATTGTTGCATAGGTACACACATGGCAGT
>NW_016107502.1:391610-409696 GCF_001604975.1 Cebus imitator
TTTTTTTTTTTTTTTAAATTAGGGGTAGTGGTGTGCCTCTGTGGTCCCAGCTACTCCGGAGGCTGAGGTGGGAGGATTACTTAAGCCTGGGGGGTGGAGGCTGCAGTGAGCTACTATCATGCCATTGTACTATTATGCCTGGGTGACAGAATGAGACCCTGTCTCCGAAAAAAAACAAAACAAAACAATGTTAATGAAAAAATATCAAGCAAATACTGTAAGATATAAAACTACAAATCCTAATTAAAAAAAAAGATTAGAGGAAATAATCAAAAATGCTAATGTTAGTGATTATTAGTGATTTTTTTTTTAATGTTATGTACTTGCTAACATTTCTCTAGTGAACTGCAACAACACAAACATCAGAAGTGCTTTGGTGTCTCAGAGGATTGCAGGGTGTTTTGCTGCGTGGTCAGCATAGCACCTTTCCTTGCAAAATGGGGGCTCCAGCACTTGCCAGAATGGGTCTTTAAATGAGCCTGGGACATGATGCCTCTGCATTTGAGTTCCTTCTTCCTCTCTTTCTCTAACACATTCTTCCCCCTCCAATTTTCTCCCTTAATTGGATGTAAATTTACAACTAAAGAATGATTTTTAAAAATATGTATTGTGTTTATTGGCTGTTTTTCTGAACACTAGGACAAGAGAGACATTTCATATTTTTCACTCTCCAGGAAGACACTAATTTAAGTTTCTTTCTGCTCATGCAATTTAATTGATTTTTTTTTTCTTTGTAGTTCAGATGGTCTTTGCCAGATAGACGAGTTTGCTATTCCTGCCTTAAATGGCCGTTGAAAGTCCAATTTAAAAAAATACCTTGTTGTTGTGGCTTCCTGGGTGACACCAGGGCAGCCTGGTTTCACCAGAGGAATGGGGAGGAGGGAAGCTCACTGTTTTAACAAAGTTCTGTGGCTGACAATATGTTTGAAACCGACCTTCAAGCGAGCCCAGAGAAGACTCTTGATCATAGCTCGAGAACAGCCTTTTTGATTGTGTTTCGTGGATTATGAACCAGGACTCAGCACGTCGCCTGGCATTTAAGGGCTCAAAACCTGTTGTTTGCATGAATACTGGCCTTTGTGGCAAGATTCCCTCCCAACAATAGAGACTGTGTTGTGTTTGCTGTATTCAAGTGTCTAGCGAAAATGCTATCCTATAGTGGCTGAGAAAATAGGTTTTAGATGAGAGATTCAAATCCTGGCTCACGAGGGTAGTGACTGTGAACACTTAACCTTTTGTGGCCTCACTTTCCTCCTCTGTCAAGTGCACGTAATCGCTGAGACCTCACAGGGATATTGTGAGGACTGAAGGAGAGTACTTATAAAATGTTTAAGGAGGGATCCATAACTGTATAGCCACGCGTTGCCTAACGACTGGAATGTGTTCTGAGATGCATTGGGAGTTGATTTTGCTATGTCAACTTCACAGCGTGCACTTACACAAACCTAGAAGGTATGGCCCACCGCACACCTAGGCTCTAGGGCAGAGCCTTTTGCTCTGAGGTTACAAACCTGTACAGCATGCTTCTGTACTGAATACTGTAGGCGATTCTAACACAATAGTATTTGTGTATCTATACTCTGGAGCTTCCAGAGTAATTTGGATATGTGTACCTTTACATTTTGTATCTATCTGTACACTAAAAATACAGTATAAAAGCTACCCTGTATTCTTGCACTGCTGTAAAGAAATGCCTGAGCCTGGGTAATTTATAAGGAAAGAGATTTGGGCCAGGCATGGTTGCTTACACCTATAATCCCAACACTTCGGAAGGCAGAGGCGGGAGGATCGCTTGAGCCCAGGAGTTTGAGACCAGCTTGGGCAGTATAGTGAGACCCTGCCTCTATAAAAACTATAAAAATCAGCTGGGCATGGTGGTGTGCGCCTATAGTCCCAACTTCTTGGGAGGCCGAAGTGGGAAGATCGCTTGAGCATAGGAGGTCGAGGCTGCAATGAACTGTGATTACACCAGTGCACTCCAGCTTGGGCAACTGAGACCCTGTCTCAGACAAACAAACAAAAACAACAACAGATTTCATTGGCTCATGGTTCTGCAGGCTATACAGGAAGCATAAAAAATTCTTGGGGTCTCGCTATGTTGCCCAGGCTGGATTCGAACTCCTGGTCTCAAGTGATCCTTCCACCTCTGCCTCCCAAGTAGCTGGGACTACAGGCTTGGTAGCATGTTCAGCTTGTGCTAGACTGCACTAAATTTATAAATTTGTATAAATATTTTTCTGGCTAGGTGTGGAGGCTCACAACTGTAATCCCAGCACTTTGGGAGGCTGAGGCAGGAGGATCACTTGAGCCCAGGAGTTTGAGACCAGCCGGGGCAACATCGTGAGACCTCTGCATCTTGTCCCCCTGGAAGGCTGGAAGGTCTTCAGGGGCAGTAACACACTTGGAGCTGTGCTGTCCTGTGACAGCACTGCCTTCTGTATACCTCATAAAGGAGCTGCTTAAGGCTGTTTTACTTAATTTAAAATTTATTAAAGGAATATACTCCAGAATGATGGTAAAAGTATAGTATAGTACATATATAAACCAGTAACGTAGATGTTTATTATTATGTACTGTCCATTATAGTACATGCTGGACAGTATTCTGTATGTGCTAGACATATTATTGAAAAATTCGTGAGGTCTTGCTGTGTTTCCCAAGATTAGACTCAAACTCCTGGGCTCAAGTGATCCTTCCACCTCCACCTTCCTGGTAGCTGGGACTGCAGGCTTCATGGCAGGCCCACCTTGTGCTAGACGTTTTTACACAACTGGCAGTGCAATGGGTCTGTTTATATCAGCATCACCACAAACACTTGAGGAATGGGTGCTGCTGCATTACAACACCTATGATGTCACTAGGTGGTAGGAATTTTTCAGCTCTGTTATTATCTTAGGGGACCACTGTCACATGTGTCGTATGTGTGGTCCATCACTGGCTGAAACATTGTTATGTGGTGTGTGACTGTATTACTGATGTTACGCTATTGTGATTTTTGACAGAGAGGTCTTGCCCATTCTTGCCTCTGTTCTCAAGTTGTTTGGGGCGGCAGACTGAGCCAGGAATGTGGTTCAGGGTCCGTTATCTCCAGCTCCACCTGGAGGATCCCCTCCTTTTGGGCCTGCAAATACAAAATGGCCTATCTCACCTAGTTTCTTGGATATTCAAACTCAGTGGGAAATAAACTTTAAAAACATAGAAGGCATGATTTCAGAGTGTCTTCAAGGGGGCCTTAAACACAAAAGGAGCCAGAGAGTCAAGGCAGGAATATTGCTTGAGGCAGGAAGTTCAAGACCAGCCTGGGCAACATAGTGAGACCCCGTCTCAACCCCTTGCTCCCACAAAAACCCCATGAAAGGCTGAATACCCCTAGCCTCCCAAGAAATACCTTCCTGGCTTTATGATGAGTCAGGCACCCCTGAACTCTGCATGAGGCTGCTTGGGTAACCACGCTGTTCCTCACTAAAAGCAAAGACTAAACACTTTCAGATTCAGTACATCATCACATCACCATCACTATATTTTTAAATTTTTTATTGTGAAATATACACAACATAAAATGTACCATTTCAACCATTTTTAACTGACATTAAATACATGTATGTTATTGTTCAATCATCACCACTATCCATTTTCAGGACTTTTTCATCATCCTACACTGAAACTCTGCAGCCATTAAACAACAACTCCCCATTTTCCCCTACTTCCAGCCCCTGGTAACCGCCATGCAATTTTCTGTCTGTGAATTTGATTATTCCAGGTACCTCATATAAGTGGAATCATGCAGTATCTAACCTTTTGTGACTAGCTTGCTTCACTTAGCGTCGTGTCCTCCAGGTTCATTCATTGCTGGAGCCTGTGCCAGAATTTCCTCCCTTTTTATGGCTAATACTCCACTGTGTGTATCTGCCACGTTTTGTTTGCACTTTTACCCAGTGATGGGCATTTGGGTTGTTTCCACCTTTTGGTTATTGTGCACCATCATATTTTAAGATAAAGTGCCCACCTTCCTCCTTTCCAATTGCTCCAGTACTCCCCAGTGCCTGCACACCCACCCAGAGGACTTTGTTGCATAATTGAGATGGATACACATGTTTAGTAAAGTGACAGGTGTTTTCCAAGGTAGTTTTTCTATGCATTGGATCCGCCTATCCATCCCCTTTATTAAGCTGTAAATGCTCTGAGGCTAGGAGCTAGGATTGATAATTCCTTCTCCTACCTCCTGAGAGCCTGTTTCAGGAAGTGGTGAAGGATGTTGGTTAGGAGTGTGTGTTCTGAGGTCAGAGCACGTGGGTGTGCATCCTAATTCCACCACACACGAGCCTGTCTTCACGTGTGTCCCTTAACGCTTTGGCACTCGGTTTGTCCGCTTATGAAAGGGTGATGTTGGTGGTAACTACCTTGCAGGGCTGTTAAGAAAATTAAATGAGATAATCCGTGTGTAGCACTCAGCCTAGTGTCTGATACATTGTAAGCCCTTCAGTCTTAGCTTAAGAAAAAAAAAATCTGAGCTTCCTTTCAGCATTGGCCTAAATCTTGGTAATTCCCTTGCTGAAGGGCAGGATGAATGGCTCCCATTGTGCGGATCTGCGTCCCTGGGGCCAGCCGTTCCCTGGGGAAGCTGTGACGGGAGGCTGGCAGAGGTACAGCCCCCCTTATTGCTCATCCCTGACCGCCCCCTCCATGCCCTCTGCCCATTCGGACGTCAGGTGTACTTGGAGATGCCCAGGCCCCTGGGTCATCTTTGATCCCTCCCTGCAGCCTCCTCCTTGCATGAATCACTGATGTGTGGGACAAACTTGGCAAGTCGGGGAGGTCTCTGGGCGGCTGTACTACCTCTTTGGCCCACTCCAGGATAGCGCTTTTGGGGTGGCCAGTGGGTCAGTTCCCTGCTGCTTCCGCTTCCCCTGGTGAAATCCCCCCAGATCCCGCCAGCCTGGGAAACCTGAGCCCTCCTGCCTTCAGAGCCGGTGCACTGGTGGGATCTGGCTGGGCGTTTGGCAGCAGCTTGAAGCAGCCTGTGGTTTTGCCCTAGAGCTGATTAAGCTGGTGAAAATAGAAGTTCCCCATTTTTTTCCCTCTATTTAACAACATTTTCCCAAATATTTACTTGATCCTCTCATGTTTTCTTTTTTGCGTCAGCTTCTCACTTCTGCTTGCTGGCCACAGCAAGGCAGGGAGAGGTTTTCTGCTGCTTGGGGCTGATTTTCTGCTCTGGAAAGGCGTCTCCAGGTGTGACAAACAGCAGGGGTGGGGAGCTGGGCAGATGGTGTCTGGAGGCGTCACCCCAAAGTCAGGTGACTACATCCAGGTGATAGGGCTTCTGGGACTGGCCTGGGGCAGGGTGGCAGAGTGTGCCCTTTCTAGCTGCATGACCTTGGGGTAAGCGCCTGAACCTCTCGTCTTCTGCTTCCTCACCAGTGAAATAGGGACGATAATAGTATCGGCCCACAGCGACGTGCAGAGTCAGTGAGGTAACCTACACAAAATGCCTAGCAGAGTGTCTGGCACACATGGGCATGCTCTAAAAATGTGAGTTACTTCTATATTTACTGGCAAACTTTATTTTTGCTGTTCCCAGCCTTCTGCTTCTTTGCACATTTTCTTTTTTGGTGGCGACCTTGATTCCCTTAGGATCCCAGTGCCCTTGAATCACTCCCTTCTTCCCTCTAGCGAAGCCCACTCTCGGGAAGGGGTCTTACATTGTAGCGCATCAGATTTCACGGGCAGAGCCGTCAAGGTTGTCGGGGCTGGTGCCTGTGCGGTATTTGTTTTCGCCCTTGCCGTGCTGCACCTCCTCACCTCCATTGATAGGGTGCGCACACTCTACCTGCGGAGACAGTCTCCTCCATCTTTGTCATTTTCTCCACTTTTGGGGAAAAAATTGGAACCGGATGTTTATGGAGCCCATTTCGTGCCAGGAGCTGCTGGGCACAGTCATCTCATGTCATTGTCCCAGCAGGCCTTCGAGGTTGGTGGTGTAATTGCAGCTTTTACAGAGGCTGAAACTGAGGCACCGCATGGCTGAGTAAATAACCAGAGGTCACATGCAAGCAAGCAGCAGTGGGACTTGGTTGAGACTGGACATTCTGAGGCTGCAGCCCACGTTGTCTGCACTGATGGTGGCAGGCAGCAGTGACCAGTTGCGCAGCTGCTCACAGTGGGCCCTCAGCCCCTGCACTTACTGGATGCCAGCGGGCCAGTTACCTACCTTGACCCAGCCTCACTTTCCTCACCCAAAACTGGGGATAACAGATGCATCTGCCTGGTAGGGCTGTTGTGGGTATGAAGTGAGAAAACATTCTAATGCTGACGAAAGCTTCCGGCCTGACCATGGCCGGCGTGCAGGGAATGCTGGCTGTGATGTGTGCTGTGATGCTTGGCTTCTGGGAGGTTCTATACTCTGGGAACTTGGGAACTTGCAGGTCAAGTCCTGTCCTTGGACCACTATCGGATAGGCCCTCAGGCATTTCTAATCAGGTATTGTGTCCCTCCCAAGGTCCTGTCAGTTTTTTAAAACATTTTTTTCATGTGGTAAAATACATACAAAATGTATCATTATAATCATTTTGAAGTGTGTAATTCAGTGGTAGTACATTCACTGTGTTTGTAAAGCCATCATCCCTACTTGGTTCCATGATTTCATCACCCTAAATATGAGCCCTGCACCCCTTACCTGTGATCTCCCAGGCTTCTCACCACTGGCCACCACTGATCTGCTTTCTCTCTGCGTCTCCTGGACATTCTGTATAAGTAGGATCGTACAGTATGTGGCCTTCTACGCCTGGCTTCCTGTGCTTAGCATGTTTTCCGGGCTTATGCCTGCTGTGGTGTGTGTCGGTACTTCGTTCTTTGTAAGGCTGAATGGAGTATTAGCCTTACAAGAAGTACCGAAGCACATTATGTGCAATATTTTTTCTGTTCATTGGTTGATGGACATTTGGGTTGTTTCCACCTTTGAATCGTTGTAAATAGAGCTGCTGTGAACATTCATGCACAAGTTTTTGTTTGGACACCTGTTTGCAATTCTTTTGGGTATATACCTAGGAGTGGAACTGCTGGATCACATGGTAATTCTATGTTTAACATCCTGAGGAACAGCCAAACTGTTTTCCACAGCGGCTGTACCATTTTACATCCCCACTGGCAACGCACGAGGGTTCCAATTTCTCCACATCCTTGCCAACACTTGTTATTTTCCGTTTTAAACAAATTGTGGCCATCTGAGGTGTGAAGTGGTGTCTCATTGTGGTTTGATTTGCGTTCCCTGATGGACCATGACATGGAGTATTCTCCTTCAGTTCCCGCATTCCTGCTTTCTCCTGACCTGGTTTGAGCCTCTCTCACTGTTCTGTTCACGCTTCTCAACACGCGTCCCCATGTGTCTAGGTCCTGTTTAAAACACCAGGCCCCCGGGCAGGCTTCCAGCTAGGTTGGGCACAGCATGGCGTGGGTGACTCCCATTTCCCTGGTTCCAGATATTCAACTTTCTCCTATTCAGTCTCCTCTGAAAGGCACCCCCCCACACCCCCTGGCGCCCATGAAGCTTCCCAGGCTCAGATTCTTCCATCCCTAGTGGCCCTGTGGCTCTCCGCCTCATCCTCCCCACCACCTGTCAGGTAGGTCAGGGTGAGGACAGGCACTGTCCTGAGGCTGCCACAGAGCTCCTTGTCACCTTTGGGGCCATTAGGAAGTCGCCAGGTCCTTAGCGGCCCCTCCAGATTGTCCTGAGAGGCCTTGTAAGAGCCTCACTCCCCGGCACAAGCACCCTCGCTCCCTTGGAGTGTGACTTGAAGGTACCGTTTTAAAAGTCTTTTGGGTGGGTTTACAGTTTCAGGCCTATTTCTGACTGGAATCAAAGACTGTCCCTTGGTGAAGGAATTTCAGGCATGAATGAGCAGATGCGTGAGGTATTTTGGGGGTAGAGAGTTTGTCCCCATGCTCCAGAAACCACTCCACCATCTGCCTCCATGTATGAGGCCCCACCCGTCCTGGAAAAAGAGGGGTCCTCTCCTCCCACTCCAGGGCTCTGTCCCGGGAGGCCTGGTCTGCCTCACCAGGCACTTCCTACAAGTACACAGTTTGGTCATCTGCTAGCAATCTATCTGCCTGAAGTGTTTAGTTTACTTTAAAATAAAACTCAATTATTATATAATTTTTTTTTTTTACTGTACAAAATAAAATAACATAAAAGTATCAGTGAAATATAAGCCCCCATTCCTATGCCCCTCTCCCAGCCCCAGGGAGAAATTGCAGGTGAGCCTTGGTATGGATTCAGACTCCTTCCAGGCCTCTCACTCCAATGCAGTCATTCCCCCCCCCCCCCTTATCTAAGGGCAGCTCCAAAATAGATAACATCCTCAGGCCGAGTGTATCAAAGAAAACGAGGTCAGATGTGCCCTAAAATGATGCTGCTTGAAGTTGGATGAGCAGGTGGCTTTTTCTCCCCAGGCAGCTCTGATCAACCCTGGTGTGCAGACTTGAGTAAGGGGTGACCGGGGAAGGAAACTCGAGTGCACAGGGTGGAGGTTTCCAAAAAAGCAGCTCCCATGAAAATGGGTGGGTGAAGGGGAGGCGAGGAAATCGGCATCAGGATCACCTCTTGATCACCCACCACGGCTCGGGGTAAGACCCACACAGCCACCCAGGCTCTGTTTCTAACTTGATACTTACTGGCTTTGCAACTTCCGGGGAGGGTGTTATTGAACCTCCCTGGGTCTCAGTGTCTTTGATTATAAACAGGGTCAACGGCTCTGTTGTGAGGGGCTGATTGTTGGAACAGCCCGTTAGAAGGTGTGTAATGTAAGGGTTGCTGTCCTGATCTTGCGGGTGTCAGGCTCCAGGCTGGTGCTTTGCTTCCTGTGTCAGCTGAGCATAGGTCCTTGGCCTTCCTCATCAGCCTTTCCCCCTGTGGGCTGTGGCTAGAGCAGAGCTCAGTAGGTCAGCATAGCTACCTCGATCCCAGGATGCAAGTTTTCAGTGTGTTTTTACTGTGTGAATAAATGGGTGATGGGTTGAGACTTTCTCCCCTCCCAAGATGAGACTATTGTGGGAACAGGTACACAATTAGCTGTTAAAGGCCATTGGCACTTTAGCAGGAATTAGTGTCCTAGATATTTTGACCTGAAAGGGACCCGAGATGATCCTTTATTGTACAAATGGGAAACTTTTAAGGTTCAGGGAAGGAAGAAACTTGCCAAGCATGTCATCCGGCCAGTTAGGGGATGGTCAAGGCTGGAGCCCAGTTCCCCTGATTCTGTCTGCCCTGCCGTATATCTACAAGGATCTGCTTGTCTCCACTTAGAGCTGCTGCTTTGGGGTGGAAGGTCGCTTGGGCAAGCTAGCAGACACATGGGCCTTTTGGAGGGCTGCAGGGAGGTTTGGGGAAAGTGGCATGGCTGGTGGCTGTTTGGGGCTCCCCACTTTCAAGACAGGAGGCGAGAAGCATTTGGGATCCTGAGATCCAGTTTGGTCAGGCCTGTAGAGCCAGCTGCTCTGCTTGTGGATGTGACAGCGAGCTGAGAGCAGGGGCTAGCTCTGCTGGGGAGGTGGACATATAGGCAGGTGATCACAGTCCAGGGTGGATGAGGGTGATGGCATGTAGCTGTGGCCCTGATGCCTGCTTGGTGGCCTTCTGGCTTGTTGCTGTTCTTACTGATGTTGACCACTAGATGGCAGCAGGAAACCTGTCAATTTCTATCCCAGGTCCATCATATTCAAGTCCAGCCCTTTGCTCTGCGTGGATCATCCATCACCTCTTGATGGCATGGAGACTCAAATTCCACATCTTACTGATTCCGGGATGAGTCTGAGGAAAGACTGGACACCCTCTCAGCCATACCAGTGTCCGACTCTCCTGTGACATTCTTGAGAAGTGGCTGTCTCAGCTCAGGCAGTCTCAGGGTTGGGAGATACCCTTTTAGTAGAGCTCCCACTATTAGGAAAATCTTTGCCACATTTGCGGGCTGGGTTTTCAGTATCTTAAAGGGACCAGAAGCTGAGACCCAGTGTCCCTGAGGAAAAGCCCTGTTGCTCCCTGAGGAGTCCCCGACTTGGTAGCCTGTGCAGATATTGAGGGCACTACAGTGGTGGGACACAGTGCTCCTGGCCTGGGAGAGACAATAGCGTGAGACTAAGGGTGTGCTGCACATCAGCAGTGACATGCAGTGACAGTAATATACTCAGGAAGAGCTGCATGGGCCCGGGTGTCCTGACTCCTTCGATTACATTCATTGGTTTCCTCCTCTTCGAGGTGCAAGCCCTGAATCCGTCCTAATCAGGTGCAGCTGAGCAGGGACTTGAATCCAGGCAGGCTGGCTCCAGAATCCCGCATAAGTCACGCACCACTCATTATGGGCATTCTTAAGCCTTTGCGTGGGACTGACAGTCTGTGTTACAGTTCACATGGCTCTTCCTCAAATGCCTTGTCTCATTGGTCTTCCCGACACCCCTGTGTCAGGTACTGGGGTATCCCCCTCTTTGCAGATGAGGAAACTGAGGCTCTGAGAAGTGAAGGATGCATCCAGCAATACATAGACAGGACACCAAATCCTGTCATTAGATTCTGAGTCCGTGGGGGTGGCTCTCCTTTTGCAGTGAAGCGGGTTTGCGTGAGTGGGGTTGGTAGGGAGAGGAGCACTCAGATGCCTGAGGTCAGGTCAGTGTGACTGTCAGAAAATCTATTCTATTCCCAAACCCTCTGTAAGAAGAATGCATGTACAAGCGCCCATGGGAAGCTGTAGCGTCCAGCCAGTAAGGCAACAGGCGCTGGGGGGAAAGTGTGTGAGAATGAGGAGGTGGTGACTGCAGCTGTCCCCTCTCGCTGTAGTGTACCCTCAGCTGGAGACGGGTTGGGGCATGTTGGCCGGGGACCTGCCCTAAGGCAGGGCTGGAGAAACAGCCCCCACTGTACACCGTGGAGCCGCCAGGTCGTCCCAGCTGTCGGAACCCCTGCCCCGTCCAGTCCTGCTATGAAGGCTTCGGGGCTGGAAGGGCGCTGTGTGCTTGTGGGACCGCCCTTCCAGACCCGAAGCCTCATTTGGAAGGTTCTGCACCCAGCCTGCTGCTGGGACCCTCTTTCCAATTGGACCTTCCCAGGTGCAGAACCTTCCAAATTAGGGGACAGCAGTGTGATGGCTCCTGGGTGCCTTGTCTTCTCCTCTCTGGAATGGGTGTTCTTAAGGCCCTGGGCTTCCTCCCCCATCCCACCCTCTCTGGGGTGTGGACACAGGGCCCACTTGGACATGTCAGCTTCCTCAGAGCTCCAGCAACTGGGTGGCAGGAGTCCATGGAAAGCTGGGCGCCGACCCTACCCATTTTTCCCTGGGCCATGCTCTTCTGGCCGCCACAGGACTCTCCACGCTCTCACTGGAAGACCTAGTGTCTGGCCCCGGAGCCCAGGCCACTGTCCTGACTCCCCACCCTTCCCGGAGCCCCGCCTCCTGCTGCCAGCCTCCCATGTGGCTTCACATCCTGGGGGTTTTGCAGTAGACACAGCCCCTGTGGATACATACTCCTCTCTGGGCACCTCACATCCATGCCAAGCCCAGATTTGGGCCCCAAGGGAGTGCTACCCCCTGGGTTGCAGTTCAGAGGCTTCTGCTTTCCAGCCAGTTGGCGGAGGACTGCATCCCAGCTCCAACATCCTGCCTGGCTAGTGTCCCCCACCCCCTAGCTCCAGCTGCATCCTCCCTGCTGTGCTCCTGGCAGCAGGTTTGCTGGGGGGGAAGGGGGAATTCCTTTCCTCTTGGCCTCTCCTCTCTATTACATCAGCCTACAGCCGAATACCCCTGGGGTCTGGTAAGGGAGGGCTTTTTATTAATTTTTTTTTCCAGGGGAAATAATTCCACCTCTTGTCACACAGATTTCTGCATGCAGCTCTTCAGGGGGCTTGACTTCCTTCACTCGTCCTATTCCAGGCCCCTTGAAGCTCAAGAGAGGGGCGGCTTTGTTTCCTTTCCCCGGGGCTGCTGCCGGCTCTGAGCCTCCGAGGAAGGTCATGTGAGGAGTCGGGTGCTTGGGACCTGCTGTCCCCCTCACTGGCTGTGTGACCCCAGGACCACCCTTTCCCCTTTCCTTCTCTGGGCCTTAGCACTTCCTTCGGGAGCCTAGGACTGCATTCGTCGTCTATGGGTGGTGAGGGGGCAGTGCCCAGTGGTGCCCGCTCTGGAATGGAAGTGTCTGCCCATGGGTTTGGTAGAGTGATTTTTCGACCCCTGGGCTGGCCCCTCTGCCTGGGGTGGGTGTGGCAGGAGGTTGGTGGCTGGTACACCTGCTAGGGATGAGGCATCTCGTTAGTGCGGAGGGGACAAGACGACAGCCCTGAAGCTGGCAGGGCTGTCAGCTGCAGGGTCCCGCTGAAAAGGAGAGTGAGCTCAGTCCCCCAACTGTGGGTCATTCACCACCTCCTGGAGTCAGTTAGAGGAGGGGGCTAGTCCAGGGGGTAGTTGGTGGGATGGGAAGAGGCCCAGAGCCCAGCTCTGCCCAGTCCTGCTTCCTCGCTGGGCTCTCTCCTCCTCTGTTTCCTTTTTTCATTTTTTGAGACAGTCTTGTGCTGTCACCCAGGCAGGAGTGCAGTTGGGCAGTCATGTATAGCCTTGACCTCCTGGGCTTAGGTGATCCTCTCTCCTCAGCCTCCCAAGTATCTGGTATCTGGGACTACAGGCACGTACCACCATACCTGTCACACACACACAAAAAGCTTTTTTTAAAAAAAAAAATTTAAAAAATTTTTGTAGAGATGGGGTTTCGTCATGTTGGCCAGGCTTGTCTCAAAGTCCCAGGCTCACGTGATCCGCCCACCTTGGCCTCCCGAAGTAAGCCACTGTGGCCGGCCTAGCCTGTTTCCTCTTTGTCTTTCCCTATCCACCTCCTTCGCTTTGCTTGGCTTTCTTTCCACGTCCTTGTCGGACTGCTGGCCCTGGATTCCAAGACCTGCAGGCGGGGTGGGACCTGGGCCCCGCTGTGCGCCCCTCAGCCCCTGCTCTGTTCTCCTGACAGGCGGAAAGCTGCACCCTGCTCCTTAGCTCAGAGCCCAGGGCCACAGGGTGTGGATGCCCTGAGGAGGGTTTCCCTGGGCCTGCTCCCCGGCCCTCCCTGCACGCTGTGGCCCCAGCCCCTCCCCAGGGCCCACATCTGGCCCAAGTGCTCAGTTTTCCGGGCTGTAAATTGCCTCCTGCTGCCCCTTGGCATCCTCTCAGGTTTCAGCTTCATGGCTCTTTTGCTTTTGGTGGGGGGCGGTGTCCAGGGAAGGCTCAGCTTGTTCCCTCTCTTCCTCTGTCTGAGGCCGTGGAGAGAAATCCTTGGCAGTATTGTTCTCGATCTTTCTGTCCAAATGTTGGTGAGCTGTGGTTTTTAGCAGGTGGCTGAGTAGGAATCAGTTTAATTAGATTTCCCCCTTTTCTGTTCACACCTCCCCCTACCCCTCTTCCCCTCACCATGCCAGAGGCCAGCCTACCCCAAATGTCCCCTCCTGTGCAGTGGAGGGGCTTGCAGTGGGCCAGCCTGGTGATGGTGGGATTCGTTCCAGTGTTCGCTGCCTTCCGCTCTTCTTTGTCCTAGCTCTTGGCCTAATGCTCGGCCTTAAGGGTCCCCTCAACTTTCTGCATCGCTTCAGACAGCTTTTCATTTCTTTTTTCTTTTTTTTGAGACAAGGTCTTGCTCTGTCACCCAGGCTGGAGTGCCATGGCGTGATCTCAGCTCACTATAACTTCTGCCTCTCAGGCTCAAGCCGTCCTCCCATCTCCGCCTCCCCAGTAGCTGGGACCATAGGCATGAGCCACTATGCCCGGCTAATGTTTTGTGTTTTTTGGTAGAGATGGGGGTTCACCATGCTGCTCAGGCTATTCTTGAACTGCTGAGCTCAGCCTCCCATAGGGTTGAGATTGTAGGCGGGAGCCACTGCACCTGGCCCCAGGTAGCTTTTCTGTCCCTTCACAGCAGGTGAACCTGTCACCCCTGCAGCTGACCATCGGGAGCTCAGGCTGTTGCATCCACATTGCCCCCCAGGAGGATGGCAGCAGTCAGCTCTAGCTGGTCCCTGGGCAGATCCACTATCCCTGCTGCAGAATTTGCTTTGCATCACTGCCTTAGCTCAGCCACGTACCTGGGGCAACCTGCTTGCTTGGGGCTAGAAAGGGTGTCTCAGGGCAGCCGCCAGGACAGCCTGGTGCAAGTCATCATCAGGCCATACTCAGAGTGTGGTGCGTGGACCTGGGCTGATCTGTGGGGAACTCAAGTCCTGAGTGGAAAGTGTACGTGTAGTAATGCTGCAGCAGCTGACATGGCCCTGACGTTCTAGGTGGTTTGGTGTTTCTCAGGGGTAGCTTCAGGGGAGTCTTGGAACTTGGTGGTTGGTACCAAGGAAACTTGTAGAGATTTTTAGCTGACACAGAAGGACTTCTCTCATCGGCAAGGGACAGGCCAGTTTGGGTGTTGTTGAAATCTGGAGGAGAGTCATGTGTGGTGCTTAACAGGTCACAGCAGGATCATGCACTGGCCCGGGATGGATGGGAAATAAAAGGCCTGGCATCTGCCACAGATCAGCTGAGAAGTGCTGCCCTCAGCATCCCAAGCCTGCAGAGAAGGCCCTGCCAGGGAGTTCAGAGGCTTTCTTAGGAGCAGCTGAAGGGAGTTTTAGATTTGACATGGGATCTTGTGGAGGAGTTTGGGGTGTGTTGATGAATGCCCAGGGAAAGTGCAGGATTCATGGGGGGAACTGAAATGAGGAAGGTCTTCAGTTTGGTGTGGGAAGTCAAAGGGTAGGCTGGAGTTTGAGGTAGGAGGACTCAGGGATGTTTGGGATGTGGGGGCCCAGAGGGAAGGCTCTAGGGAGAGCACAGAATGTGCTGAGGTTCCTGGGAAAGCCCACGGGAAGAGTGGGTTCAGGAGGGGGGCCACGGGAGGTTTGGAGGTGACCGTGGGAGGCTGAGGAGAGATTTGGGGTTTTATTCGGCAGGTGGAAGGGCATTTGGATTTGTCTAGGTTAAGGACCAAGGGCATTTCGGGTTACTGGAGAAGGCTGAAGGGAGGCACGGAAGCGGTTGGAGAGGGGCTGTGGGAAGCGTGGGAGTTCCCAGTGCGGTGGGGGAGGGATTTTGGATTCCATGCATGAGGCCAGAGGGGAGCCATGAGATTCAGTTGATGAGGACCAAGGGGCTTTGGGATCCTCACTGAAGGAGAGGCTTGGGTTTTGCCTTACCCAGGGTGATCTTGGCTTCCACAGTCTGTCGGCTCTCAAATATCCCATGTCAGGAGGAAGTCTAAAGGAATCTTCACCTGTCTCCTTGACACAGGTTTTAACCTGCTCCTTGATGTCAGAACCTTCTTCCTCCCTCAGCTTCCACAGCTCTTTCCACACAAAAGCAGCTGTGCCGTGCTGTGAGAGCACTCGGGGATCTTAATTCGGGGTGACACCCAGTGGCTGTTCCAGCCCGTTCCCCTTGGTCTCGCAGCATGGTGGTGATGGCTATCCCTCCGGCCTCTGCAGCGTGCGGTGATACTCTGACCTTCGCCAGCTCACCTTCCCCTTCCCTGGGCCCTGCTCCTCTGAGGCCCACACAGCCTTCTAGGGCCAGCAGGAGGCCTGTGTCTTTGAGGAGACCGTGTATGACCCTGTCACCCAGTAGCGTGTCCCTCTTCCTATGCCCTCGTTTGCACCTGTCTGTGTCTCGGGTGCAGCTGCGCTTGTGTTTTGCCCTGACTCCTTGGTGTGCACATGTCTTTCCAAGTCCTAGATGGTGGCATCCCAGAGGCTGGGCTGCATGGCCTCCGTGTTGTTTCTTAGTTGCTGGGGAAACGCAAGGCCACTGGTCTAAAGGCTTTTCCCTGAGTTGGGGCCACCCGTCCTTAGTCCTCACACCCCCAGCCTGTCCCAGGCCTGGTCTGTGGGCTGCTCTTGCTCCTCCCCTTTGCAGGAACAGCCACATCAGAACAAGTAACCTCCTCCCAATGGCAGCCACCTAAGGCATGGATGCAAGGACCTCATCCCAAGGTGTCCCTATAGTTTCTCCTGTGCCTGGAGGCCCACTTCCTGTCTGATGCTTTCCCACGTGGCCAGCAGGTGCGTAGCAAGACTTGGAATCAGGTGTTGCACTAAGTGCTTTACCATGGCTGGGTGCTCACAGGAATCCTGTGTGACAGGTGCCTTCTATGGAGGAGGTGACCAAGGCACAGAGAGGTTAAGGAAGATGCCCAGTGTTACACAGACTGAGAGTGTTACCACTCTGCTGGACAGCAGCTGGGGTGGCACTGCTGGGCCCAGATGCCCTCCAGGGAACCCGCTGCCTGCCACCCTCCCTCACTGCAGCCTTTATTTTATCATGGAGTGTCTCCACCTGGCCACACCACTGAGCTCCTCACTTGGCAACTGAGTTTCCCCTTTTCCTCTGGCTGGGGGCCCGCCCCCTTCCTTTGGAAACAGAATGGGGCTCAGGTTGGCCCCTCTGTGTGGGCCCCCTCCCCCCTCTCCCCTCCTCCCTTCCCTGAGAAGGGCTGAAAGCATTCCCAGGCTGGCCCTAGATGTAGGATGAGGGCTGTGGGATGAAAGGTGATATATAAATGTAAGGCGATGATTATTTATTTGACAGGGACAGCTGCCTGTGGTAAAAAATGTAATCTAGTAATCCTTTTGTGAAAATCGGATCCGAGGCTCAGCAAGCCGCCTGAAACAGCAAAAGGCCGCGTTCCCTCCCCGCTCGCCCTGCCCCCACGCCCTGCTCTTACTCACTCCTGGTGCCCTGCCTCCCTGCCCCCGGTGCCTGTGGCGTGCACCTCCCTGTGTGCGTGCTGCACCCGTGCATACGTGCTCGTGCTTTTGCTTTTTTTGGGTTGTTGTTAACATCCTACGTAATCATAGTACAACTGTCAAAACCAAGAAATTAACATCGAAATAGCGTTTAACAGACTTTATTTAGATTTCGCTTTTCCCGCTACTGCCCCTTTTCCAGCCCAGGAGCCTCCATTGCGTTTAGTTGTCCTGTCTCCATGGGCTCCTCCATCCTGCAACAGTTCCTTAGTTTCTCCACTATTTTCGTGACCTCGACAGTGGTGAGGAGTGCTGCTCTGTCACTCTGCAGGACGGTCCCCACTCCAGCCCTGTCTGGCATTTTCTCACGGTTAGACTGAGGTTCTTCGTTGTTGGAGAGATCACCGTGGCGTGGTGCCGTGCCTTTCTCGGTGCGTAGTGTCAAGGGGAATTTGAGGTCCGTGTGTCTTGTTACTGGTGACGATGCCCTGCTCCCTTAGAGAAGGTGATGTCTGCCAGGTATCTCCCGTATAAAGTGACCCTTTTTTTCTTTATAATTAATAAATGTCTTGAGGGCAGGCACTTGAGACTGTCCTGGTTTTTCCTCAAACTTCTGCTCACTAATTTTAGCACCCATCAGTGGTTTTTGCTTGCAACTCTTATAATTGTGGTGTTTGCCTAATGGTAATTTTCTGTTTCCCTCATTTCTTCTGTATTTATTAATTGGAATTCTCCAGGAAGGAAGAGCTATTTCTTCTGTCCCACTTATTTATTCAATTAGTTATTTTTATAATTACAGACTCATGGACATTAACTTCATAAATAAAATATATATACAAACATATGGATATAGGATATATAATAAATATCAACATATATATTTTATTCTGTAGGTTAGAGTTACTGTAACTCAGTTCGATAGATATTTATTTTGTTGCTCAGTTTGCGCTAGCCTTCGCCACTGGGAGCTCTAGTGAGTGCTTTCACATTGGCTCCTGTGCCCTTTGATGTGTTCCTGTCTTTCCTTGAGCTCTTCCTTACTTTCTGGCACAAGATGCTCCAGGTCATGCTATGTTTCTTCTGCCCCAGCCCTGGAATCAATCATTTCTCTAAGGAGCCCTGGTTCCTTTTGCTGGAGCATGGTATTTAGAAACCAAGATCTAGGTGCTAGGTGTGTTCATTGCTACTGCGGTGTCATCGCTTCTAGGTCCTCTCAGGGAACAGAACTAAGAAATAGATATATGCCAACCCAAGCATGGACACATATCTCTATCTCTGTTCTGTTTGTGTTTATATTTACAAAATCATGGTTTGTGCTGATTTTTTTTTTTTTTTTTTTTTG